>NC_086364.1:1601749-1685934 GCF_036324505.1 Eleginops maclovinus | reverse complement strand
TGTCTATTTTCACCTGGGTTACACAAAGCTTGCACTTAACTGATGCTTTCAACTCGTGGGCTCAATAACTGGCCAAATTCCCCCCCCCCCCGGTGAATGAATACTTGAAAGATTAGCTAAGCTGCCGTGCTAAGCAGCCATGATGCGCAAATGGCAGCTGCCACCATGCCACATTTTCCCTTCAGAGAATAAAGAGGATATGTGCAGAACAGTGAATCAGGGGATAACATCTTTGGATCCAGGGCACCACCTGCAGCTGAAATGATTTGGCAGATGCTATTTGCACCTGGGTGTCCATAGCTAACAATGCTATTTGCACCCGGGTGTCCGTAGCTAACAATCAGGCATGGACTGGCCATCGGGCGTACCGGGCAATGCCCGGTGGGCCGACGAACATTTTTGGGCCGGGGCTGTCATAATTAATTAATGAAGGGAAAAAAAATCCACCATGACGGTATTTGAGACACGAAACGGCCCATTGGTTGATTTTCTTGACGGACATTGGGGTTGGCCAATGACATCTCTCAGCCCTCCCCCTCCCCTCCCAGGGTTATCAAATTTTGCCATTTGACTCGAGCTGTGACAGCAGAGAGAAGTGAGTTTCAGTCTGTGAAATTGTGAAAATGGATAGTAGGCCTAATAAACCACCACAAAAGCGCAAGGGGGGCGCACAGAAGCTGCGAGACAAAAGGCTAAAAAGCCTACAAGTGGACGCAGCAAAATGTGTCAAAATCACAGAAATGTTCGCCCCAAGGTCGACTGTTACAGCGAATGCAGGGCCGTCGACATCGAGTGCACAGGCTGAACGAGTGGAACACAGCTTTGATGTGCAATTTAGTAACACAGAGGAAGGCGAAGTACAGGTGGATTCGGAGGAGGAGGAGGAGAGAGACATTACGTTTGATGTGCAGTGTAGTGACACAGAGGAAGGAGAAGTACAGGTGGATTCGGAGGAGGAGAGAGACGTTACGTTTGATGTGCAGTGTAGTGACACAGAGGAAGGAGAAGTACAGGTGGATTCGGAGGAGGTGGAGAGAGACGTTACGGAGGAGGAGGAGGAGGAGGAGGAGGAGGAGGAGGAGGAGGAGGAGGAGGAGGAGAGAGACATTACCCAGCAGGGACAAATTGAGGAAGAGGTCAGAATAGCTACGGTAAATGTTAGCAAAATGAAGAGGGACGGTTCATGCAGGGAGGGCTGTTGTGTGTGTGTGTGTGTGTGTGTGAGGGCTGGGTGACCACCTGCTCCTCCGCTTTCGATTGACATGCATTTGTGCGTTTCTCTGCAGCATGCGTCAGTAGTAAAGAAGCCATCTGCATTTTACATTGCGCTATTCGACTGTCGTTGACGGGGAGAGGAGAAAAAAAAAAATTATCCACCACAAATCAACGAGAGGTCGGCCTCAACTTTTTGAGATCTGAAGTCAGTCATGATTGGTCGAAATTGTTGTCAATCTTGACGCAGTACAACAAGCAAACCTATCACATTTCTGTGCGCATACAGGCAGGTACACACACGTAGGCTACACACGCACGCACTCAGAAAGACACTAGAATGACACAAAAATTATGATAGCCCATAACAATGAAAATATTTTGGGATGTGTGTGTATCTTCACCTAATAGTATCTGGGGAGATTGTAGGCTAAACGCATGTAAATGCTCAACATAGGAAATAATTACAGGACTCATTTTATTCAGTCAGACTTAAAACATGCATAATAATAGTAGCCTATAGAGTTTTGTGCACAATCGTTGCTGGTTTGGAGGTGGTCACCCTAGTGTGTGTGTGTGTGTGTGTGTGTGTGTGTGTGTGTGTGTGTGTGTGTGTGTGTGTGTGTGTGTGTTTTAATAGTCTTTGTTTTCAAATAATGCTATAGACTCGGTGTCCAACTTACAGTGTTATTTTTGTAAGTTATAGTTTGCAGGTGTTATAGCTTACAGTTATTATTATCATGTAATATTAGTGAAACATTGCTTTCCCGAAATGGATGATAAATCATTGGAAACCAGAGAAATAACACTAGTGAAATTAACATTCCTGCCTCTCTCTCTTTCTCTGTGTTTAGTCAAGCCAGACTGTTGAAATAGGAGTGGAGGAGTCACAGGGAGATCAGGCAGATGTAGACTATTTTAGCCGCCCTCATTCCACAAAGAGGCAGGAATTCTTTAAGTTTCACCCACAACAGGATGCCACAAATCCTGTCGTCCAGAGGCTCTTCACTAGAACGGACGACATGGCATGGAAATGGCTGACTTATTGTGGTCAACGTCATGCTTTATTTTGTTTTCTTTGCCTTGCTTTTAGTAAACCCAATGATCCAAGTACTTTCATTAGAGGAATGACAGACTGGAGGCATGTGCACCAAAGAATAGAGGAGCATGAGAGAGGCATGACACACAGAAAATGTGCTGAGGCATACTTTTTAAACTGCTCCAGAGCAAGCATTCGTCACCTCCTTGAGGGAAGACATTTGACAGGACACCGTGAGCAGGTTAAGAAGAGACGGCAGGTGTTGGAACGTGTAGTGGAGGTTGTGAAAGTGATAGGGAAGAGAGGCTTAAGCTACAGACAGGAGCACAATGAAGCTGCATACACCTTGGATATCGACAGTCTCGACCATGGCAATTTCCTAGAACTACTTATATTGTTGGGGAAATATGATGTTTGCTTAAAAGAGCACCTCAGCAGTGTAATTGAAAGAAGCAAGCAGATCCATGCTTCGGGCACACAAGGCAGAGGCTCTCTGATCACCCTCCTGTCCAAAACAACTGAATGCAGTAATCGATGCTATCAAACATTTAATTCAAGAGAGAATCCCTGCAGACATTAAGAAAGCAGGGATGTTTTCTGTGCAGCTAGACACAACTCAAGATATTACAGGGAAAGAGCAGTGTTCTGTGATTTTGAGGTTTATCACGGATGCAGTCCATGAAAAGCTGGTTGCAGTCGTACAATGCAGCACAACTACAGGACAGTCATTTGTGACTCTGTTAACTGAAGTCCTTGAACGTCTGAAATTAGACATAGGCCTGTGCATCGGCAACTCCACAGATGGAGCCTTTAATATGCAGGGGCGATACAGAGGTTTCTCTGCATTAATGGCATCCAAATACCCCACCCATCAGCATGTGTGGTGCTATGCACATGTCCTGAACCTCGTGTTGTCCGATACCACCCATAGTGTTATTGAAAGTGGATCACTATTTGACCTGCTGAACATTGCTGTATTCATCAGGGAATCATATACAAGGGTGAGTGTGTGGGAGACCGAGAGCCAGGACAAGAGGCACAAACGCATTTCAACAATTGGAGAGACGAGATGGTGGGCTAAACATCATGCCCTGAGGAAAGTTTTCGGAAACTATGGCAGACCTGGTGGCCTCTTTGTTGAAGTGGTGTCCACACTCTCTGCCATAATGAAGCTGGATACACTTGGATCAAATGTACAAACCAAAGCCAGAGGATACCGAGATGGCTTACTCCGATATGAAACTGTCCTAACAGCTCAGTTATTCCTCCGGATATTTGAGTTCACCTCACCACTATCAAAATACCTACAGACCAGAGGAATGGACATCCTCTCAGCACATAGGATGGTCACCACAACACAAGATTCACTGAAAAAGATAGCAAGAGATTTCCCGGCAGTCAAAGATGCAGCTGACTGTTTTGTCCATTGGGCAAATGAAAAGCTAGAGGAGCACGATGAACTAGATTTGGAAGTGGAGGCTGCACTGCCTCAAAAAAGGGTGAGGAGGAAGAAAGTCTTACCAGGAGAGATGGCCCAGGATGAAAGCCTGAGTGATTCAGAAAAGGCTTATGAGGTCAATGTTCACCACCAGATTCTTGATACAGCTGTTGAGGCCATGCACCAAAGATTCCTCACCCATGGCACCCTGTATGCAGATTTATCCCTCCTACATCCCAAAAACTTCCCACTTATCCAGACTAGTGGCAGTGCGCTACAAAATCCTTCTCAGATTTAATATGCTGACTCACGCATACCCCCTACTTGGGTTGGCATACAAGTTTTTGCTGACCCTGTCAATAACTCAGGTGTCCTGTGAGCGGTCATTTTCAACCCTCCGCTACATCAAAAACAGACTGAGGAGTTGCCTGTCTGCCAGCAATCTGGAAGCCTTTATGTTGATGGCCATTGAGAAGGATGTCCTTGTGTCCCTTGATACTGACACAGTGATTGACAGAGTTGCGGAGAAGAGCGAATTAATGAAGAAACTGATTTTTTAAGGTGAGATTCATGATAAATAAATACATTTGTGTTGAATGAGTGGTTTAATTACACGTTTTGACAGAAAGTAATGTGATTATTGCTTTGCGCTCTCCTCTCCTCCTCTCTCAGGATTATTGGAGGGCCATTCAACATTTTCTCAACCAGCTGCCCTGTCCCTCGGGGATGTTCCAGGGATGTGCCTTTCATTGGTGTGGCTCACAGGCATTATTCACATTTAGCATATTTGGAGTGAAGGTTTGGGTTTGCCTTTCCCTGATGTGGAGTTCACATGTCACATGTGTTCTTTTTCTTTCATTAGCACCAAGGTCTAGCAGCCTTTTGTCTCAGCATATGGTGCCACTTTGAGGAGCTTTTTTTTTACATGGATGCATGGTCTTATTGTAGGCCTAATTGTCTTATTTGTATAAACAGTATATTTCTTTTATATTATTATTAAATACTGAAAAGACATTTCTAGCAGTGTTTCTTTGACAACCACTTTCACTTCAAGATGGGAATTGTGGCACTGTAGCCATCTCTCCCAAGATGAAAGTCTCTGTAAGTAAAACTCTTAACAGCTCTTCCATGTAGGCTACTGCGCTTTATTTTTACTTTTTGAAACACAATGTGCACATATATCCTCTGGTATGTCCTGTGCCTCAGCATATCGTATAAATAATCATTGTGGGCCGCCATGGCCAAAAATGCCAGGGCCATTTTTTGGTCCCAGTCCAGCCCTGCTAACAATGCTATTTGCAGGGCTACTCATTAGGTACCGTTTTTGATGTATAGGTATTTATGGATTTTTTCCTTCGATAGCTTCATTCCTTTGTGCTGCTGCATCAAATTGTAATTCCCCTATGGTGGATGTATAAAGGCACAGCTTATCTTAACCACTGTAGCTATTTATACCCGGGTGTTGTACTGTATGCCTCTCTGTCGCGATTGCTTGGTAAGGTTACCTGAACATAAGGGACAAAAAACACCTGTAGCCTACTATAATGACGATGACAATAATAATAATTTGAATTTATATAGCGCCTTTCTAGGTACCCAAGGCCGCTTTCCATTTTGTGAGGACAGACAAAAAATAATTAAAAAAAACAAAAGACTAGGGAAAATAAAAGAATATAAAAATAAAGTAAATAAAATACAAAACAGAAATGGCAGTTGTGGTAGAAGAACGGGGGACTAAGATGAGTTAGTGGTCAAAGGCTATGGTGAAGAGATGAGTTTTCAATGCGGATTTGAGGATATCCAGGGAGGCAGCATTGCGGATTTCTGCAGGAAGAGCGTTCCAGAGGGTGGGGGCCGCAACACTGAACGCCCTGTCACCAATGGTGTGGAGGCGAGAGCGGGGAATAGAGAGAAGGCCCGAGGACCACAGACTCCGTGTAGGGGTGTAGGGATGGGGGAGGTCTTATAGGTTCTGTGGAGCGAGGCCATGGAGAGACTTGTAGGTGAGGAGGAGGGTTTTGAAAGTGATCCGGGACTTGATCGGGACCCTGTGAAGGTGGATGAGGGTGGGGGTGATGTGCTGCCATGGTTTGGTGTGGGTGAGAACTCTGGCGACAGAGTTCTGGACATGCTGGAGCCTCTCCAGGGTTTTGCTGGGAGCCCCGGAGAGGACCCCATTGCAGTAGTCCACTCGGGACGTGATGAAGGCATGTATGAGTGTTTTTGCCACAGAGTCGGAGAGTGAAGGGCGGAGTTGGGAGGTGTTTTTGAGATGATAGAAAGCAGATTTAGTGACCGATTTGATGTGAGCCTGGAAGGAGAGGGTTGTGTCCAGGATGACCCCCAGGATGCGGACTTCAGGGGATGGAGAGATGGTGATGCTATATTGTGAACATGGCTGTAAGGTAATAGAGGCTCTTCATGGGTCCTGCTGGACACTGGCAGGATCTGTGTCTTTTAGCAAGGCTTCAGCATTCTGAATGACACAATTACACATACAATATACAGTAGAATAGCATGTTCAACTGTAGCCAGTTAGCTAACTCACTAGCGCTAGTTAACAAGATTAGCTTGTGTGTGCTATCAGCTAGTTTACTTTGCTGATTTTCAACTGGCTTTTTATCATTTCATGTCTCTCATCTGGCGCACCCTCGCCACTCGGTGAGCTTCGGCTGCGGCGGTGAGCTTCGGCCACGGCGGTAGAACCCATTGAGGTGAACATGGTTCATTTGCACATAACATTACAAACTTCCGTCTATGGTTACCACCATGGCAAAGTTTCCAAGTAGCATTAGATTTGGCTAAATTAGCTGGGTTAGCTAATCTTAGAAGAAGTCTGCGTATTGGACCATTTCATTTGAATAAACGGTGAGAAAACATAACTTTGGTGGAAAGGGTATATCTTGTGTTTAATGAATCTTACCTTTTTATATTTATAGCATTATTAAAGCTGTTGTGAGCCTCTGGACCGTCATGAATCACCTTTTTGAGCTTTGGTCAAGACTTGGCCGTGTAGGCGTGTCGCTCTACGGCATAGCGTGACGATGTTTACGTTTCTTGGGGGGGTGGGGATGCTGTATGTCTATTTTTACCCGGGTGCAAATAGACACTCCGAAAGATTTTTGGCTCTGAGACTGATGATGACTAAGAAGAACAGGGCTGATAAAGGCACAGCAGAGGAAGAGGATCGGTCATTCCTCGAAGATACTGTGAAAACTATGGGTTCCCAACATACATTTCCCTAAGTAAGCAACACTTTGTGAAGTACAATACTACACTGCCTCCTAGAGCCCCAGGAGGAAATGTACTTACCTCACCTCGTAGTCTACCTGACATTTTTTCCGTAAAATCCACTGAGCATTTCTGTGTGGACATTATTACCAAGCTAATGTAGATTGCTGCTCCACCTCTTTTCAGTATACAAGGTTTGTGCAGCTATTCCCGATGTGTCCTTATTTCCTCAACAATGGTTTTACAAATACATTTACAATAGCCACATTTATGGGATATAGGTTAGGTTTACATATAACAGAATTTCCGTTTCAAAAGCAAAGTGCTTATCTGCTTAATAATATTAAAACCTTTTTAAACTGAATAATAAACTATATAAAACCATGCACTCATATCTATACAACCTAAAGTGCAAAAAGTCCTTCTGTAATAATTAGAGAACATATTTAAGCTTTTGTTTTCAAATATTCAAAGGCTTTATTAGCACAGTAGGTACAGTTTAGATATGGAAATGAACATCTTCCCAAGCTCCTCCAATGCAGCATGATATAACGGAAATAAAACAATAAAAGTAGTGAAATAAATAACCAAATAGAAATTAAATAGTGCTAAATGTGCAAGTAAATAAAACTAACATGAAAATAAAACTAGTGTAAGAAAAAGTCTATATACATGTATTATTTTGCTGACGTTGGGATGGAGGTTGTTATCCTGGCCCCAAGAGGTCAGGGTTATGACCTCCTCTCTTTTCTGTACGCCGTCTCGTCGCTGTCGGTGATCAGGCCGATGATTGTCTTAGAAAATCCGTTGAGGAGAATGGCGCAGTCCGGGATAGAGGAGTTGAGCCAAGTCTCTGTAAAAACCGTAACGTTACAGTTCTTTATGTCCCGTCAAGACTGGACTTCCTGAATATTCTGCCTGTTTTCTGTGTAATGCTTTTTGATTAAAGTCTGTGTGTACCGGTGAACTTTACAAACCTTGTGCCACAAGTGCGACACATTTATAGTTTGGTTTGGTTTTGCATATCATAACTCTTTTCAGATCCCGCCTTCCTCCAGGCTCTTGCAATCAGTTAATTCCCCTCACCTGGTCTCCCCAGCCGTCTCCCTCACCTGCCACTCATTCCCTCATTAGCTCCAGAGTAAAGATACCCCATCACTCTCACTCATCCTCTGCCAGATTGTATTGTGTGTTATGCCAAGCTCTCCAGCGTTTCCTATTGCCTAGTTATCTTATTGCTTGCCTGGTTTTGGACCTCGAGTTTCATGCCTGCCTCCAGACAGGATTATTTTGCATGTTTGACAGATCGCCTGGTTCTGAGCCCTATTCTGCTTGCCTTTTTATTGGTTAGTTTGCCTGACTACTGGATTCTCTGGTTTTGCCCCTGGCTGTCCGTGACCTGAATAAACCTTACCCTTTGAACATTGGTTGTATCTGTGTCGTACTATTGGGTGCAGATCCGTACCTGTGAATGTGACAGTGTGTGCTATCCCACTGCAATCCTGGTGTTGGCACTGGGACTGGGGAAAACAGCCCCGGAAAGAATTAAGAGACCACTCCAAGTTTTTCTTAAATCTTTATCTCTAAATATGGCAGCCATTCCAGTTTCTGTTGAATTTCAACACAGAGAAAAATTGTCTGTAGTTTATAGAATACAATAAAAATAAATAAAAATAATTGAACTCTAAGACACACCTATAAATAATAAAACAAGAGAAAGAGATAATGCTGAAGTGGTGTCTTGGTTGGTGCTGAACAACATCTGCGCCTGGTTTACTGTCAGTGCTGTTCGTTTCTATGATTGTACATTTGCTGCAATTCATTACATTGAAACACATGTGTATGACATCTGTGCGCTGTATATGAAGGTGTTAGTGCACAGCAGGTGTGTATGCATGGTGAAATTAGCTGGCAGCACAACGAATGCTAAAAAGATTGAGCAGGGAAAATAAAACACAACCAGAATATAAAATAAACAATAAAAGCAGTGAAATGTTCTAGGTGAATGGACATGTAGTATATTGCAAGCAATTTCAGCATGTTGAGTATGGGGGTGGGATGGACTATTTAATAGAAGGACACACAGAGTGTCAGTTACTGGGAAAGCTCTTAATCTCCCTCACAAAAACACACCTACAGAACATTGTATCATTGTTTGGCTGAGAGCTCTGGATTATATTTCATTCACGACAAAAGGCACTTATTACCAGCCAAGGCCCAAAACACTGAACCAGATTAAATCATAATAGAGGAGAATAGAGGACAACTGAAGGCTGTGCAGCACACTGTAATATATAGAACCACGACTGGAGAAAATGGGAGGAAACAAGCAAGAGGCACAGAACAAAAGCACAGAACACCCAGCGGGGCATGAAGCAATGCACCAAAGCAAAACAAGGGCTGAGTGCTGGAGCCACTGTGGATTTGTTTTAAATTCTAACACAAAGTTGTACAGTGTGGTTTATTTTGCATTACTGTAATGTCGCGTTCACACCAGCCTTGTTTAGTCCGGTTGAATCGAACCGTGGAGCGTTTCAGCCCTTGGTGCTGTTCGTTTGGGTGGTTTGAACGCAGTCTGAGACCTCCTATGTGAACAACCGGACTCTGGTCCCCCTTGAAGAGGTGGTCTCGGCCCAGAGAACTCTGGAGCAGTTCATCGCTTATGTGAACGCAGTCTGCACCAAAACATAGGAAGTGTAGTATTTACACGTCACAAGAGCTCAGAGGTCTTCAACCTCTATAGAGAAAGAATGAAGCAGAATGGATTTAACTGGAGTGTTGAACAGCGTTGTGTAAAACTAAAACTAAAATATTTCATACGTGAAAGTGGAGCTCCCCGAGATTAAAGACAAATCTATTTTTTTATCCAGGCTGTGTGTAACATACAGTAGCGTATCTGGTCATGCTTTCATTCATTCTGAAATCCAGTGCCGCTGCTAGCCATTTTGGTGCCCTAAGCATAATTCCTTCATGATGCCCTCCCCCCCCCCCCCCCCCCCCCAATAAAAAAACATTATGAGTTGTGATGAGTGAGTGGGGAGGGGAGGGGGGAGGGGAGAGGGGGGCACCATCGGTACCTTTGAGTAGTATGCCTAAAAAGTGCCTCATATTTCTATAGTCTACTGAAATAATTTCGGCCTTATAATTATTATGACGATTTTTCATTAGGCTATTTTTGGTGGTGCCCCCTCGACACTTGGTGCCCTACGCACAGCGCGTAATGCGCGTTATGGGAGCGGCGGCACTGCTGAAATCAATCATTAATTCACAGAGATATAAAGAACTATAAACATAAACTAGGCTATATTTGCTTTTGTGACTGCTCCCCTCACTGGTCCCGACTCGAGTACAGCAAAAAGGCTGTGGCACAATCTGATCAGAGCCCCGTCGTCAGTGAAACCTCCTCCTCACTGCAGAACGTCTCTCATTATGTGGTATAATGTTCTTGGACGCACGTTGAGTGATTTATATAATCATATGCGCTGTCCGTCTGTTGATATACTCTCCACATTAACAGCAGCATGAATAGCCTGCCGATGCTCCATGGTGGAGCTACGGTAGAAATTGCCGAAATGTATGTGTTTTCCCGAGTAATGTCTGACAAATTTCTTAACAGCGCACATGATTTTTGTTTACAGTTTATAGTCCGTTTGAGGTTTGTCTGTGTGAACCATGGATGCATAAGAACTGGATACAGCGTTAGAAGCGGGGCCTCATTCATTCCTATGAGAGCTGCTCATTGGCGCATGAAGACAAAATGGTCTGAGATGCTCCAGAGCAAAACGTCACAAATTACCCATCATGCCTGGCTGTCGAGAGCATAGAGCAAGTGCAGTTGAGTTTCCCCTTAAGCCCCGCCGCCGATCTCCTGCTCTAGACTCAGTAGAATGAATGGAGAGAGGAAATAAATCTGGATAAAGCTTTTAGCACATTTTACAACTTTAAGGACCTAATGTTTTTAATAAGGGCTATAACAGGGTTCATACTGGGTACTTTATTTAGTTTTAAAAAAAGATCCACTGATTTACAGACGTTTCTTTCCCAATGTAAGTGTAACCCGCTGCCTCTGGCGCGTCCGCTGCCAGACCCTCTTCACCTCCCCTGGACTCTGCGTTGTGTTTATTAATTGTTGTTTATTTGTCGAGGAGCGAGCGGAGGGAAGGAGACACCGGACACAGGAGTTCGGATTGTGGCTGAGACCTTTTTTTATTCTTTGTTCCACCAGACTTCATGGACACCTTCCAGAACACAGGCAGATACACTCTCAATAAATCTTCTTAAACAATAATCAACTTAAAAAAAAACAACAACAACATATATCACAAAATAAAAAATAAACATCACTGTTAAACCGCCAACACAAGACACACATTCCCGCCCTGCTCACACAGGCCCCAGTAGCATGCTAGCCACCCACTCACCACACGATTAAGACGTCAAACAGTCAAACACAATGTTAATAACAACAGCGGACTTTAGTCGGACATGTGACTGAACAATAAACGTGAGCAAACCAACAAAAAAAGGAATCGGTTCTAACATAACATTTGATAATGCGGGACGCTATGACCACGCTTACCTTCCAGAACACAGGCAGATACACTAAAAAAAACATGGCGTCCCTCCCGGAGCAAACCTCAGAAACTTGCGTCAACAGCGCCACAGTGCCACCCTGTGGCGCAAACAGGTCACTACCTTACATCCGCCCCTTCTTTAATTGATGGCGTCCCAGCCATCAGATGAAACCAAACATGTAAATATAAACAGAACAAAGACCACCCACTTAACGTGTGGCGCTCAAACAATGAAAAATTCATTAGAGGTAATACATGTGTGGTGAATAAATGATTGGGTTGTGTCATGACTGCGTATGTAACTACCACTCAGATACTCAGTACTACAACTGCTGTGTTACACGTGGCCTGCTGCTCGTCTTGCTTTAACCCTCTGCCACAACTTCCATCCTCTTCTGATCTTCTCCTGGTCACCCTCTGACTTTATGACTTGGGCCTCACAGCTTAGTTTCTGTGGGAGACGTCGATTCCTTGGTGGGTTTCTCCTAGGGAAACTGGGACCCTGAGGGGTGTTGTCACCAACTACAGCTCCACTTGTCTCCCCTCCACTCATTTGTCCTGCATCCATGTCCATGTTCTCTGTGCTTGTGTGCTCATCCTGTCTGTTTGTTCTCCCAGCTCGTGTTCTCCCCACATTTTCCTCTGCATCCTCCGTCATCCAGTCCTCAGCTGTATCCGACTCAGTGCCGGCCTCTCTCACATCCAAAGCCTCCTCTCCCACTGCTCCTCCGCCCTGCTCAACTGGGAGAAACATACATTGTGTCAGGAGGTTCTGGTGAATCACTCTTTCTGTCCCTCCATTCTCTGGTTGCACCACATACACAGGGATGCCAGGTTGCTTTTTCACCACAATGTATGGACGAGACTCCCACCTGTCTCCCAGTTTCTGCCGCCCCTCCACATGACATACTTTGACCAAAACTCTATCCCCTGGACTGAAGACTTGACTCTTTGCTTTTCTGTCATAGTACTTCTTCTGCTGCTCCTTAGCCTGCCGCGACATCTGGTTGGCCTGAGCGTAAGCCTGTGACAGACAGTCGTGGAGAGTTTGGACATAATCACTGTACCCACCTGGCTCATTCTTGGTGGGGAGCCCAAAAATCAGGTCAACTGGGAGTCTGGGATGTCTACCGAACATCAGGTAATGTGGTGTAAACCCAGTCGAGTCATGCCGTGTGCAGTTGTATGCATGTGTCATAGCATCCAAATGCTCATGCCAGCGGGGCTTCAAGTGAGGCTCTAACGTCCCCAGCATGTTTAACAGGGTCCTATTGAACCTTTCCGTGGTCCCGTTACCCTGGGGGTGGTATGGTGTGGTGTGTGTCTTAGTGATGCCAGTACACTTGCACAGCTCTTTCACAACAGCACTTTCAAAATTGCGCCCTTGGTCTGCATGCAATTTTGCTGGGAAGCCAAACCTGCAGAAATAGTTTCTCCATAGCACCTTAGCAACTGTGCGTGCTTTTTGATCTTTGGTGGGGTAGGCTTGTGCATAGCGGGAGAAGTGGTCTGTCACAATTAGCACATTTTCAATACCACCTTTGGATTTCTCCAGGGTCAAAAAGTCCACACAAACAAGCTCCATCGGTGTGCTACTGTGGATGCTGACCAGGGGAGCTCTGAGATTTGCAGTAGGAGTCTTTCTGAGACAGCATCTCTCACACTGTTCACACCACGCCTTGATTTCCTGGAACATTCTTGGCCAGTAAAATCTTTCTCTTATCATCTGCAATGTCCTCTCAAATCCCAAGTGCCCTGAGTCATCATGAAGAGCAGTCTTGACTGCTGTGCGGAGATTCTCTGGGAGCAGAAGCTGCTCCACTGCCCCTCTCTGACAGTCTTGAATGCAGCGGTACATGATTCCATCCTTTACCGTTAGCCTCCTCCACTCCTTTAAGAGAAGGCACACTTGCTCACCCCCTCCGACCCTCTCGCTGCGGCATGGTTTTTGGTTCCGGCTCCTGAAGTGCAAGACTGGGCCAATCACAGGGTCTCCCTTCTGCGCTGTGCGGATCTCCTGCCTTGTCATGGCAGGGAGTGACTCTGTCCCCACGTCCCCATAGGGCTCACTTGCTTCTGGGAGTTGGCTGGGTACAGGCTCTGTGGAGGCAGCAGCACCCTCACCTGGAGGGCTTTCTGGTTCTGGCATGGTTTGTGTCTCCCACTGCTCGCTGGTCACCCGCTGGGGGCAAGTTTGTAGGACCTGGGTTACTTCCTGAGTGGACAAACGAGAGAGAGCATCGGCATTTGAGTTACTCTGCCCCCGTCTGTATTGGATGTCGAAGTCGAATGCAGACAGCCGCGACACCCACCGCTGGCCCGTAGCATCCAGCTTCGCTGAGGTCATCACATACTTAAGGGGGTTGTTGTCTGTCTGAACAGAGAACTTGCGTCCGTAGAGATGGTCATAGAACTTATCTGTCACCGCCCACTTTAGAGCGAGGAACTCGAGTTTGTGTGCAGGATACCTCGTCTCTGCCGGGCTCAAACCTCTGCTGGCGTAGGCTATGACCCTCTCAGCTCCATCCTGCACCTGTGCCAAAACAGCGCCAAGCCCACCCCCAGAGGCGTCAGTCTGAAGGAGAAACGGCAGGCTGTAGTCTGGGTAGCCCAGTACGGGAGCAGTCATCAGCTTTCTTTTTAGGGACTGAAATGCCTCCTCACACTCATTAGTCCACAGGAAGGGTGGGTCAGGATCCACACTTCTCTTTCCACCTCTCTTTTTCTTCCTGGGGTCACCAGAGGTGAGACGGTACAAGGGAGCAGCTAAGGCGGAGTAGCCCTGCACATACCGTCTGTAGTATCCAGCAAATCCCAAAAACTGCAACACTTCTCTCCGGTTGGTAGGCCGCGCCCACTCCTTGACCCTGCTGATCTTCTCCGGGTCTGTCCTGACGCCCTCTGCAGACACCAAGTGACCCAAATACTGCACCTCTTCCCTCACCAGCCAGCACTTGGAGGGCTTTAACTTCAAGCCATGCTCTCGAAGCCGATCAAACACCAGCTGCAATCTCTCCAGATGCTCATCAAAGGTTTTGGAGAATATAATGAGGTCATCGAGATAAATCAGGAGATGAGTGAAGTTGAGATCACCAAAGCAGCAGGTCATGAGTCTCTGGAAGGTGGACGGAGCGTTCTGTAGCCCAAACGGCATTCTGTTAGCCTCAAACAGCCCCATGGGAGTACTGAACGCCGTCTTGTGCCTGTCCTGCTCCGCTACTTCCACCTGCCAATAACCAGATGTGAGGTCGAGAGTGGAGAAGTACTTTGCTTGACCCAGAGCCTCCAGGGCCTCCTCTATCCGTGGCAGAGGGAAAGCGTCTCTTGTGCCGCAGGAGTTGAGCTTCCTATAATCGATGCACAGCCTCAGTGACCCATCTTTCTTAGTTACGATCACTACGGGTGATGCATATGGGCTCTTACTAGGCCGGATGACTCCTGCATCCACCATCTCACTCAACAATCGTCTGACATCCTGCCACTGGGAGGGGGGGATCTTGCGATATGGAAGCCGAAAGGGCTTAGAGTCAACCAGAGGGATTTCATGCTGCACAGTCTTTGTGTGGCCATAGTCTGTGGGATTCTGTGAGAACACACCTGCATTCTTCTCCACCAGCTCCCTAAGGAGGGAGCGCTGGTGTTCGTTCTCCACCGCCGCTTCACTAAGATCCACCGCACAGCCCGCCACCACCTGATCGAAGCTCAGACAGGCTCCATTGTCCCCTTCACTTTCCCCGTCCCCCTGCTTTTTATCAGGAAACTCCACAACATTGTCCACCAGGAAAGCATTGGCTAGTTGTGTATGCGGTTTGATTATAATAGCACGCTGGGACAGGTTCATTACTCTGACTGGGGCACAGCCTCTTTTCACATCAGCAAGCACTTTTGCAACCAAAAGATCTTGAGGGAGCTGCAGGGATGGGTGGCCTTCAATCAGGGCTGTGTAAGTCTTCCTCTGTGGGCCTGCTTTAATCTTGCACATTAAGTCCATCTCTTTCCCTCCAGGAATGCAGATCTTCCGGCCGGTGTACACAACAGGGCCCACTGTGTCATCGCCTTCACTCTGTTTGGTGTCTCCAACCTCCAGTAGAGCTGTGTACCACTCTGGATGGCTTTCTTTGACTTGGTGGAGAAACTGCTGGCCATAGGTTGCTTGGAGATGGCTTTTGACAGCACGAGTGACATTGGTCCCTACAAGCAGAGGGACTGTGGAGCGATATTCAGAATCTGGAACGACAAAAGCTGGTACAGTCTTGTACTCTTTTCCCATTACCTTCAATTCGATGCACAGGACACCTCGATGAAGCACTTTCTGGCCTCCAGCGCCTTCTATGGGTACTTTAGAGGACTGCAGCTTTTGCTCTCGAAGGATGGGGTGGTTACGCCAGTATGTGTCAGTAACAGTTGTTACTTGGGAGCCAGAGTCGATGAGGGCCCTGCACTTTATTCCATTGACTTCCACCTCTCCCTCGTTCCTGGGACCCACCAAGGGAGGGCCCTTTACTCCATCACTGGTCTCTTCTTTCTGCAATAGGGGACCTTGCTGCCCGCCCATGGTTTCCCCGGCTACCATGGGCTCTAGGCGTTTTAAAGGCCGAGATGACCCAGGCGTGTTCACCTCTGCAGGGCTCACTGGTTGAGGTTGTTGAGCCCATGCTGGGTTGGGATTGGGAAAGACTTCTCTGCAGACACGGGCTATATGTCCCTGCTTCCCACACCGGTAGCATGTGACACTTGCACTGGGGATGGGATTCACTGGAGGTGGCTGGGGTCTTGGGGGAGGGATGGGGACTGGAGCAGTGATTCTTGCTTCAAGGTGAGACAACTTAGCCATGTGTTCCTGTTGACTCAGGGTTAACTTTCGGACCATCTCCGTCAGCTCTGATAACTCTGAGGCATGTTTTGTTCTCTCCGTCTTCACGAGTGCACTACTCTCAGATGCAACATGCACTTGTGCATATGTTTTCTTTGATTTGTGTTGTGACTGGAACTTTTTAGTTTCTCTTGCTAGATTTCGCAGTTCAACCTGCAGCTCTCTGAAGCTGAAGAGCCTGGGTTTCATTGGTACAATCCTTGCATATACCTCTTCATCATTAAGCCCTCTCAGAAACTGCCGGGTGAGTTTACTATCACGATCAGGAAAGGGCCTGCCTCCTCTTTGGTTCTCCTCCACAGCCCGCAATGTAGACTCCAGCACAATAGCATAAGAGCAGGCAGACTCCCCTGGCCGCTGGCTGCACTCATAGAAGTCGGCCAGTGGATCCAAGGAGCCCTGCGTGTCACCATACTCTGCTCTTAATTCCTCGAATGCCTTCTCTGGGGTCTGTTCATGGGGGGGAAGGTTCAGGACCAGTTTCCTGGCCTCACCACTCAAGTGTCGCACCACAGTAGAGAAGCGGAGATGTGTGGGCAACTCTATTGCCTCCAGAAGATACTGCATATCACGTGTCCAATCATCGACAAGTATCTTGCTATCCGCGTTACCTGTGAATACTTGGACATTCTTTACCTGATGAGTCTGCATGAACCCGCCATAGGTCATCTGTGAGACGCCAGGGTTAGCTGTGGTTATGGCAGGAGTCCTTGGAGGTGGGCCAGACGGGTATGAGTGCATGAGTGGGTTCGTGGGTTGAGGCTGGGGCATGGCATGTGAGAAAGCGCCAGGATACATGATGGCATGCGGGTTGACTGTCGGTGTCTGTAGTTGCACTGAGGCGGGGGCCTGAAGAGGAGCTGTGTGGCTAGAAGCTGCATTTACCATATTCAGAGGGCTGGGCATTGTTGTGTTTGGATCCCATGCACCGGTGGCAGGCGCCGGAATGGGGGATACAGGATCTTGAGGGTAGTGCACAGGGCCTGGTGCTGTATGCACCTGGGGGGCAGGAGTAGAGCGTGCATAGCCAGTGTAACCTTGAGAACCAGGTTTAAAGGGCTGGGTGAGGTGCTGAACGGCAGCTGGGTGTTTCACGGAGGGCTGTGGCACCATTTGCATTTCTGGTTGGGTGGGATGTGGGGGGCTGTGAAGAGGTAAGGAGGCTTGGGACCCATAGGGATCAGCTAGAGGTGGGTTAGCAGGGCCAGTAACCGTCTGCACTGCTGGCTGGGGCACAGGAGCATCCACTGAAGACATGACACTTGGCAAATTGTAATCTGACCGATTGGTCTGATGTCTTAGTCCTGCAGCTGGTGTGACGTCAAACCTGGGCAAGGGAGCCTGCATTGTAGGTTCAAAGCCTCGCCAGGTGGGTGCTTTGGCAGGATTAATCCAGTAAGGGGACAGCACTGGGGGTAGTGGGGTCAGCTGTGTGCTTACTTCAGGCCTTGGCGGGTGCCCGTGGGTGTGAGGGTCTCTTACGTGGTGCTGTGGGCTCACCATGCCAGGGTCCGCCATGGCCCCATCACTCAAAGGGTGGATTTGGGTTCCATGGTGGGGGCTTGTTGCAGGACCATGGGAGGATTTAATGTCTGAGGCCACAGCAGAGGTTGCCTCCAGCCTTAATGGGGAATCTGCATAGTCACTCCACATTTTGTCTCACTAGCTGGGGCTGAATCTGTATACTGCAAGGCTACCTCAGAATGTAAATGTTGTACGTGAGATTATTATGTCTTGTATGATAACGTGTCATGAAGTATGTGCAACACTATTATCAAATTTTAACACAACCTTGTACACAAACTTCTAAAATGTCAAGAATAGCAATTAACCACTAGCACTACCACTTCATAATATTGTTACTAAATGAAATTTCTTTCAAAGCATTTTTTTATTTTTTTTTACACAAAAATCACACACTTTAATGTCCCACTCAATGTTTGGAAGGATACGCTGGTGAAGGTGGACGTTCTTCCACTGCACTCTCCAGAAGCAGGCATGCAACAGTAAGCAACTGTCCCTTATGCCCAGCCGTATTCTTCACACAGTTTATCAGGAAGAGCTGAAACTGGGCACACCGTCCGCTCACTGATGAAGATGCAGCCCGGGCATCCAGCGTTGTTTGGGATGTAGGGCGCTGTCCGTTTCAGTTGCTCTCAGTCTTTGGTCTCGGAGCGTCACAATCCGGGTCACGGCACCAAAGATGTAACCCGCTGCCTCTGGCGCGTCCGCTGCCAGACCCTCTTCACCTCCCCTGGACTCTGCGTTGTGTTTATTAATTGTTGTTTATTTGTCGAGGAGCGAGCGGAGGGAAGGAGACACCGGACACAGGAGTTCGGATTGTGGCTGAGACCTTTTTTTATTCTTTGTTCCACCAGACTTCATGGACACCTTCCAGAACACAGGCAGATACACTCTCAATAAATCTTCTTAAACAATAATCAACTTAAAAAAAAACAACAACAACATATATCACAAAATAAAAAATAAACATCACTGTTAAACCGCCAACACAAGACACACATTCCCGCCCTGCTCACACAGGCCCCAGTAGCATGCTAGCCACCCACTCACCACACGATTAAGACGTCAAACAGTCAAACACAATGTTAATAACAACAGCGGACTTTAGTCGGACATGTGACTGAACAATAAACGTGAGCAAACCAACAAAAAAAGGAATCGGTTCTAACATAACATTTGATAATGCGGGACGCTATGACCACGCTTACCTTCCAGAACACAGGCAGATACACTAAAAAAAACATGGCGTCCCTCCCGGAGCAAACCTCAGAAACTTGCGTCAACAGCGCCACAGTGCCACCCTGTGGCGCAAACAGGTCACTACCTTACATAAGTCAATGGGAAAAGTCTTTCTGGGCCGTGTGACGTCATGGACAGATACGGAGGTTGTAGTACCTGTGGCAAGCCCTTTTAACATTTAATAGCTAGACTGTATATGTGTTGCAGATATCTGTAATTCCAGTTTGAGATATCTACAATTTGATGCTGACTAGTCATAATTCCATTTCAAGATATCTTTAATTCACCTTAATTCAAGATATCTACATGTTCATTTTCAGATAGTTAAATTAAGTTTTAACTTGGCGAAATGACGTTGTAGATATGGAGTTAGCGATAGTCATATTGAATTGTAGATATCTATTATCAAGTTATAGATATCTTGAAAACAATTTTGATAAGAGATATCTGAAATTGGAGATATCTGTAACTTTCATTCTGCCTAGTCAAAATGTAATTAGAGATATCTTGAATAAAGAGTTTTGACTAGGCGAAATGACGTTGCAGATAGGCCCGCCTCCTCCTTTAGGCGGGAGCGGAGCGAGTTGTCGTTGTTCAAATCACATACCTTTGTTAACTTAACTGTTAATTAGCACCATGTCGGAGCAGCCGGAGGGCGAAGGGCTTTTTAATGCTGCAGCCCGTGCAAGAGAGGAGCTGGCAGCGAGAAATGATGATTCAGCTTTACTTTCCACAACAAGAAGACTATTTCGCCGGTGAGTTCGGGTCACTGGCGTAACACAAGCACTTGGGGCCCCCCTGCAGGTACTTAGACTGGGGCCCCCCACCGCCACCTGCCACGGCCTCCTTACTACTAGCCTACTCCTACTTCTCTCTCTTTATATATATATCCTAATATATATATAGGCCTGTGTGTGTGTGTTTTGATTGCATAAAATAGTGAAAAAGATGCTGCAACTCAGCCCCTGACATCCCATGCCCATTTAATCCATAGGCCTATATAGATGTTTTGTTAACCCATTAATATTCTGTACACAGAGTAGGCTATCCAATCCATTTATTACATATAATTCTAACAATGAAACAGTCAGCAACAACAGTCAGCAATAAAAGTAACATTAATGATGATAAACAGAGCATTTACATCTTTGGATACGAGTATATGTGGGCACTCCTCCTAGCGCACCTATGAGCGAAGTCTCTAACCACACCGTTTAAATCTAACTTGCGAGCGCGCCTGTTCTCTATAGAAATGATGGCTAGGCCCCGTAGCCTATCTTGCGACATAGTGCTTCGCAAGTATGTTTTTATCAATTTTAGTTTAGAAAACGACCTCTCTGCTGTTGCAACGGTTACGGGTATGGTCAAGAACAATTTTATAGCTGTGGCAACGTCAGGCAGACTGGACAATATGGAACTGTGTTTCACAAAGAGAGTGCGTGCCAAATCTTGTACCCCACCACGTTCAATTTCTTTTAGAGCGGGTAGTAATGCGCTTCTAAATGACAGTCGTCATTATATTGCGCAGCCAGAGTACTTGCTGATGCATATAACTCACCATCGGATTTCGAGATGAGTTCCTCGGGGCGTAAAAACCCAAACCTTCGTGCCACTTCTCGCATGCTTTCAAACCTGCGACCCACCTGCGCAACGACTATGTCTAAAGTGGCGTAGAAGACCGACACTTTAAAATTCTCCTCTGCATTCGTAAGCCTTTCGTCCTCACACAATTCGTCGAAATAGGTTTTCGTACGCCTGTTGCGTTTCTCGGGAAATACAGGAGAGATACCCCACAATTTGGCCAGGTCTTGGGCAGCTTCTTTGAGGCTGTCATATTCACCTCTGAGTGACGCAAGGCTGTCAGACGCACTTGAGAGATACTGGCTTGCCTGTAGTATGTCCACGTTTTGTTTTTGGAGATGTTGGGAAACAATGTGGACTGACTCAAGAATTTTACCCTGTATGACCGTTTGAAACACAAATTCAAAATTTTCCATGCTGGCTTTGAGACCAGTGGCCTCCGCGCGTTCTTTGGGTTTTTTGGACAGCAGGGATATTTTAGTGAGCGCTTTCATTACGTCTGGGTAACGAAACCGAAGGGCGCGCACCGCATCATTTCTGGATGCCCAACGTGTCGGGCATAGACGTTTAAGAGTTGGCTGCCCTGCCACTTTGAACTGCACTTCCAAAATTTCCCAACGTTTAATGCTTGCGCTGAAGAAGTCATACAGTTTCTCTACTGTATCGTAGTACGCTCTCACCTTTGCCACATTCTGGCACGCATCGTTTAAAACTAGATTTAGATTGTGAGAAGCGCAATGAACGTACATTGCATTTGGTTCCCTATCCGAGATTCTTTTTTGTAAGCCAGAGTAGACCCCGCTCATTGTGGCTGCGCCATCGTATCCCTGTCCTCTGCATTTATTGACCGAGATTCCTTTCATCTCTAACAGCTCGAGAATAATTTTTTCTAAGCCGTGTGCGCTTTGGTCGTGGACTGAATGGAAACCCATGAAACTCTCGTGAATTTGCACGTCTGAGGGCACATCATTGTCATCTTTAGGAATCGTGACATAGCGGAGCACTTGGCTTAGCTGATCCACTTTGGAAATGTCTTGTGTTGTGTCTAATATGACCGAATAAAATTCTGCCTCATGGATTTCTTTCACTATTTCGTCTAAGACAGTTTGTGCCATGATTGAGATCATCTCGTTTTGAATTTTTGGGCTTAAGTATTTGATTTTACTTTTACTTCTGATCAACTTCTCCAACACGGGGTCGTAACGCGCAAGGAGTTCGATGTGGGCCAGAAAGTTTCCATTATTGATTTCTCCTAGTTTCTCGTGGTGCGCACGGAAAGCGGAGTTACAGGACGCAAGGGTTAATGTAACGTCAGCAATCCTTTTTAAAACATCTGACCAAAAACTAACCTCACTTTTGAAATCAGATGAAATCCTTTCGTCGATGGTTACATTTTGCTGCCATGTATCATACACAACACAGGCTGACAAGTGGCAACGGGCATGTTCGTGCTCTCTGATCTTCCGCGAAAGACCTTGCCAGTCATTAATCCCGGTTGTCCATGCCAAATTATGGCCCACAGACGTTCTGTCACCAAACAACCAACAACACTGGCAATACACACGATCCATTTTAGGAGAGTAACACAACCATTTGCGTGATATCTGTGTACCTTTCTTGGACACACGGTTATAGTACTCTTTAGAAAAGCACCTGCCTCTAGCATCCCTCGGATAGGGGCCTTCGTATTTGCATGGCCCCTGCTTTATAATCGATCTCTTAACATCACTGTCAGAGATGTCAACAGGGAAATTAGCCCTGTCACTAGGGTAAGGATCAGAAGGCCTATCAACAGCGCATTCAAGATCAGAAGAAGTCCCACTCCCAACATTCTCGCTGTCCCGGATTTCTTCTTCAGGCCCCGTAATGGTCTCTCCCTCAGTTGAAGAAGAGTCAACGGCACATCCAGAGACATCTTCCTCACCTGCGGCTGCGGTACACGCATCTCTGTCATCAGCAGCCATCTGATGCACGGCATCTCCTCCCTCATCCGATGCACCTGTGATTTCAGCGTCTTTTCAGGCTCTTTATTTAATTGCCACAGGCTATTTACTGCTTTTCAATAATAAAAAACAACAACTTTGATGCTTTGTCTTTATGAAGAAGAGTCAACGGCACAGCCAGAGCCTCACCTGCGGTATGCCTATCTCTGCCATCAGCAGCCACCCGATGCACGGCATCTTCCTCATCCGATGCAGAAGGGCATGTGCCTGTGATTTCAGCGTCTGTCTGATGCGCAGCGATCCCTCCCTCCTCGTCTGCTGCTAACCCTTTGAAGAGTCCGATTGCATTTCAGAACTTATTTTGGGTTCTCACGGCCATGTCACAAATTCTCCGCAAGTTTTTAACACAGACGCCTACGAGGGAGCTGTAGGGGCCTACATGTTAGCTTAAGGCATTTCTGGACGGATGGATGAAAATCCAATTCCCTTGCGTTTTAAATGAGAGAAACAATTAGACGTTTTACTTAAGTATTTTTTTCTCTTTGTTTAATTGTCACATGTTATTTACTTCTTTTCAATACAAAACGTAACTTTGATGCTTAGCTTGCATGGAGGCTAGTGGAGGCTAGAGGCTGCCTCAGGCCACTGCCTCGTTTTACTGTAACTGCGCTAGTTTTTTTTTTCCACGACCCTACCTGATTGTGCATCCTGAAGTGGAGAGTTAGGCTGCACTCTCCCAAAAACAGATGAAATTTTGGGCAGTGTGGATGTAAATTCATCTCTTTTCTTTTTGTTTTGTCGCTTTTGAGCACCACTTTTTTCTCTGGTGCGCTTCATTTCTGCGGTGAAATGGCGCGTAATATTAGATCGCATATTTCGTGCATTGAATCATATCGGGAGACGAACACGGGCCCCCCCTAGCGGCCCGGGAAAGCTGTATACAACACAGCTACTGCTTTTACAATGAGCTTACAGCTAAAAAAAAAGAATGGAGAGTATTTGAATAACTTGTACTAGTAGACACAAACGAAGAATAATTAGAAGTGAGAATGAAACAGTGACTCATTTTCACAGTTTTTTTTAACTATACATGTTTATCTATACATTTATCTAAATATGATCAGTTTAGTAAGCGATGAGGCTGATGCATTCAATAGCTAGCTAGTATCAACCTCGAACTCATCAGACTAATATTACCTCAGTCTAAGACAAGTAAATACAAGACAAGCTAGCAAGTTTGCTGGCAAACTAGGCATGAAAAGTGAGATGACGAACGATAAAACATTTTAAAATACGTTTCTTCAGACTTTCATAAACAGAAAACACATCTGATTACCATCGTTGTTACTTGTGCACAAAATAGCTTTCACCCACAGACGCGGGAGCTTGCTTTGGAGGTTGCGAAAGTCACGAAGTGACAGACATTTCCATAAGCGGTAACGCGAAAATTAGCTTTTTTGAACGTCCCATACAGACCAATAATTAAATGTTACATATCTCTGAACATAAAAGTGCCATGGGTTTACAATCCATTCAAATGTCGTTGATCTGGCGATGTCTTACCAATTTAGAGAACGATGAGGCTGTGCTAGTTATAAACCAACACTTCTGCGACATACGAAGACTTTAGCTAGTCAGAGCAAACAGGAGGATACTAATATTACTATTTTGAATAGGTATTTTTTATTTAGACTTTTCTTACATCACTGCCATACAAACGTGATGATTTGTCATCATTGGTGCACAAAAATACGGTCTCATCCTGTGAGAAGAGATGTGTCTGCTCTGATTGCTAGCCACGACGGCATCTGAAACACTGTAATCTTCAGGCGATCAGTCACAGTCAGTAGCGAGGTTTAGCTAAGAAATACTTCAGAAAAGTCAATGACAACACACCCAATTTCCGGGTTTCAAAATAAAAGTAAGTTGTTCATGTATCCACTGGCGCAGTATTATTTCATGTAGTGTCTTTCAAAATTGCGGCCGGCCGCGGCCGCTCTAGTAGAAATCTAACATGCTGTCGGCGGCCGCTTTGGGGTATAGAGGTAGGGGGCCCGTTCTCATATGAGGGGGGCCGGGGCCCCCCCGCCTCGCGGGGGCTGCGGGGGTATACTTTACGCCAGTGGTTCGGGTAAGTTTTCTTTTTTAACATTAGCATTGCTAATGTTCTAGCAGAAGTTCGGGGTAGCTGTTAAATAATATGCTAACTTGTTTTGCTGGGTTGATGTATCGTGCTTTGTTACTGTAAAGTTATTTGCAGCATCATTTACTGGCCTAATGCACCAGCCTCATCAATATTGAAGCTTAACGTTAATTTACCTGTTACTGTTTCAACCTGAAACCAGTACCTTCAGGCTATCATGGCTTTTTTTTTTTTTACTGTGGGAAGGGGCTCAAATAAAAAAAACTAAGAACTAGCTTACCTAAACTAACACATTTTTTTTCTCATGTTGGAGTTAAAGTGAAGGAAGTTCAAGAATAGCATGCTGTAATTTTACACATGATCATAAACTTAGAAATGCATGGTTAACATCGCATGTTGCCAATCTTTTTGAGATACCCCCCCATAATGCCAACGTAGGCTAATGCTAATGAATACAGTTGGTAACATGCTGGAAACATTTTAGCCAAGAATGACTGCTGACACAGTTATGTATTTGTGTTTACAGGAGGATCTGGTGGCCGCAGGGAAAACCCTATTTGGCAAGCAAAAGTGTTCCTCCTTCCAGGGCCAGATAATGGTATTGTGCCCCCCACAAAAGAACTTGATGAACTGGCTAAACTTGGATTAGGTAAATGTGAGATTGAAGCACCAAAGAATTGAGTGTCATTTATTTTTACACCTTATTATCTAACCTTCTTGCAAAGAAAACTGTAGAAATGAGCTGCTTTGAATTGTATGGTAGCTTGAGCCTGTCTGGTCCCATTTGTTATACTGTCTTTATATTGGGAAGCATTTGACTTAAAATACATTTAGCATCTGTTTTAAAGAAATATTGTAGAGCAGTTTACACTTTAATGTATTTTCATAACAGTTTCCATGTACCCATTTTGATAGTTACACCTATGCCCTTCCAACACTTTCTCATGCCAAGTTATCACTTTGAAAGTGTCCAGGTATACCTCCCAATGAATCCTTATGCATCCGCCATCTGAAGTTAGTCAATGGTGGTTAGGGTTAGTGTGAGGATCTGGGTAGTGCATTCAGAGGCTAAGCTACAACATATATCGTATGTTAATGTTCTTTCACATAAAATGCCCAGAGGCTCAAATGTGTGATGCCCTTGGGAGTGAGACCAGGCTCTTTCTTCTGTCATGTGCAATTCTTAGGAGTGTAGGGTTTGTGTAGTTTTAAAGCTGTTAACTTATTAGAAACAAATGATCTTAGGTTAACCGTGGTAGGCATACAGGTCTAGTTTTGGGGTTTGGCAACACTATGATTATGTCTGAAAATATGATAACACAGTTTGGACACCTTGATATGTGGAATTTATTGTCTTTGAAACTGGCTTCTTGAACATTGTAAGAATCAGGGCAAGATCCTAGCACACTTAAACAGTTTGCTAGGAGTCCTGAAATATCTTGTAGCAACCAATGAATGTGTTACTTTGCCATTAGAAACAGATTATACTGATGTTTACATTTCCATTTGTAGGTAAACCTGTACATGAGTCAACGGAGGCCGGACGCACACACTCAAAGATTGGGTTAAACTGAGTTTATCTGAATTGAACAACTTTGTTTGCCAAAGCTACCCTCGCATCAGTTTAAATTTTGTACGCTTTGAATTGGCAAGGACAGGCAAAGGACGCAAGATCCAGAAATTACAAGTTAGTTCTGTGAGAGAACTAAAAGCAGTTGTTGGCAAAAGCAGACTTTACATCGTGCCACGAGCCACTGTCTTGCAGGTATGTATACATAGGGATGTATATCATACTACAATCATATAATGTGTTCTCTGTAATGTCTATGCCTATAACTAAAGTTACCCTCTCTATCCTCAGGTAACATCACCACCCTCTGCCATGTCCCAGAATGCATTCCCACCACTCTCTCAGCTCCAGCAGTAGATGAGACCTCACAAGTGGCTAAGGAAAATGTGGGTTCAGATCAGGTCCATATTAAAATGATTGAAGTATTTTTGTTATGTCCACTATGCACTTTGTAGTGATGAGTGAGTGGCAGATATAAATATATACAGTGTTTTATTGTCTTTTTTTAATATGTATTAAGATGTATTTATGTATACTGTGTGATGTCTGAGCAGTTACATTCCCTAGGATAACAGTTTTGGTACTTGTGTATTTTTTCTGTGTGTGTTCTTGCTGAAGGAGAAATCATTTGGATTTTCTGTGTACTACCAGGTGGCATCCACATCCTCTGCCATACCCATGAATTCATTCCCACCACTCTCAATTGCTCCAGTACAAGATGAGACCGGCCCAGTGGCTGAGAGTACCCAAGCTCAACGTGTCGTTGCAAATCAGGTAACCAATTTTGACACTGTATAGAATCTATTTTGTAAGTTGTTTTTTTTCATTTTATGTGTGTGTACTATTTGATGGTGATTTGTGAGAGAGGCCATTTTTTATGTTTTACTTTAGGCTTTTCAAGAATGGCGAGCAATACGTGCCCAGCAAGACCAGCAGTATATTCAAAGTTTGTTGGCGGATCAGGAGAAGGTAATATTTCCAAGTTCTTATTATGTATGTTTTACATGCTCTTACAGAATGCATACATACTTTTAATGTGGTCTTTTTTTAATAAGAGAGGAAGAAACTAGCCTATCAGGCCTGTGAGGAAAGACGTCAAAAGGTTAGTGTTTGTAATAATATTAGTTTGATGAACTAGCTGAAGATTTAAAAAAAAAATGTAATGAGAGAAATCATATTTCAGGCTATTGAGGCAAGACCTCAGCGACTGTCTGCATGTAAGGAACCCTCAGATGGGGTGTTGATCAAATTTAAATATCCAAATGGACACATCAACATGAGGAAATTCAGCTTGTCTGAGCCAATCCAGGTGATGTGTGTTCAGTTTGAGATCAGGCGTCTTCTCAGTGGTTCAGTGGGTTGTAAAACTTGACTGGTGTAACACTATGTTTCACATCTTTTTAGATCTTGTTTGACTTTGTGGGACAAGATGATATTGAAATCTTTGTGGTGCAACAAGCCACATCATCAAGATCAATTGAGAGCAGTTCCTCCGGGTCAATAAGGGATCATGGTATAAAACCATCCTCCATTCTATATGTACTTTGGTTTTCAAATCAGGATATACAGGTAAAGTATGTCGCATTTTATTTCCTGTCTCAAATGAAAAACGGAATGTGTTTTGGTTTGTGCAAGCTCATGTATTGTGCATGTTTGTCTTCAGGAAATTCTCTCAGGTCAACAAAATGATGTTAACCTCCACCCACCCAAGTCTCTCTGTGCCCTCTGTCCAGCCACCGCTGTCTGAGCCCTCCACCCGCTCACCGCTGTCTGAGCCCTCCACCCGCTCACCGCCGTCGGAGCCCTCTCTCCAGCCTCTGCCGTCTGAGAACTCTATCCAGCCATTGTTCACTCTGTTCTCCACCCAACCAAGTCTCTCTGAGCCCTCCTCCCAGCCACCGCTCACTCTGTTCTCAGAACCACAAGAAACCCTGACTCTTCATGATGAACCATCACTCCCTCCTTCATCTGCCCAGGAACCAATCATTATTCTTGATGAACAACATGAGACAGTTTCACAAAATCAGTCTCCTGTATCAACACAGCACCTTGGAGGACCTGTGGATGAGTATGCTTTTCTCATTCACTTGACTTTATATTCTTTTGTGTATGTAGATTTTGAATTTTCTATACCCTATAAAGGACTCACACTAAACCAAAGTCAGTGTGATGCTTATATCCTTTTACATTTAATAAGGTGGTTAAAACTTTTATACAATATGGTACATATTTGGCATATGAATAAATGCATGAACTTCTTTGGTTGCAAGATTGATCTACAGACCATATTGAAAAAGCTGGTCAGCAAAGTTGATGGAAGCTTCTGTCCAACAAGCAACCAAATAAATGTCCATCCATCCATCCATCTATCTTCTCCCGCTTTTCCGTCAGGGTCGCGGAGGTAACAGCTCCAGCAGAGAGTCCCAAACTTCTCTTTCCCTGGCCACATCAACCAGCTCTGGATTCCAAGACGCTCCCAGGCCAGCGAAGAGATATAATCCCTCCACCTGGTCCTAGGTCTACCCCTCGGTCTCTTCCCAGCTGGACGTGCCTGGAAATCCCCCCTACTCCCGCGGCACCTCCCACAGTATCTCCCTGGGAACCCGGTCATACGCCTTCTCCAAATCCACAAAGCACATGTAGACCGGATGAGCGTACTCCCAGGCCCCCTCCAGGATCCTTGCAAGAGTGAAAAGCTGGTCCATCGTTCCACGACCAGGACGAAAACCGCATTGTTCCTCTTCAATCTGAGGTTCGACAATCGGTCGGACCCTCCTTTCCAGCACCTTAGAGTAAACTTTCCCGGGGAGGCTGAGTAATGTGATGCCTCTGTAATTGGCACACACCCTCTGATCCCCCTTTTTAAAGAGAGGAACCACCACCCCGGTCTGCCACTCCTTCGGTACTGTTTCCAACTTCCACGCAATGTTGATGAGACGTGTCAACCATGACAGTCCCTCAACACCCAGAGCCTTCAGCATTTCTGGGCGGATCTCATCCACCCCCGGGGCTTTGCCACTGTGGAGCTGTTTAACTACCTCAGTGACTTCCCCCCGTGAGATTGGAGTTGATCCCCCTTCATACTCCAGCTCCGCCTCTAACATAGAGGGCGGAGTTGTCGGATTCAGGAGTTCCTCAAAGTGTTCCTTCCACCGCCCTAACACACTATCAGTTGAGGTCAACAGCGTCCCATCCTTACTGTACACAGCTTGGATGGTTCCCTGCTTTCCCCTCCTGAGGTGTCGGACGGTTTTCCAGAACAACTTTGGTGTCGACCGAAAGTCCTTCTCCATGGCTTCTCAGAACTTCTCCCACACCTGCTGCTTTGCCTCGGCCTCAGGTCCGATGATACGATAACAAAATCGATCATGGACCTTCTGCCTAGGGTGCTCTGGTACCACGTACACTTCTGAGCATCCTTATGTTCAAACATGGTGTTTGTTATGGCCAATCCATGACTAGCACAGAAGTCCAGTAACAAACCACCACTCCGGTTCAGATCGGGGTGGCCGTTCCTCCCAATCACGCCCCTCCAAGTGTCTCCATCATTGCCCACGTGTGCGTTGAAGTCTCCCAGCAAGACTAAGGAGTCCCCTTCAGGAGCCCCATACAGGACTTCTTTCAGAGTCTCCAAGAAGGCAGAATACTCTGAACTGCTGTTTGGTGCATAAGCACACACAACAGTCAGAGTTTTCCCCCCCATGACCCGCAGGCGTAGGGAGGCGACCCTCTCTTCCACTGGGGTAAACTCCAACAAAGCAGCACTCAACCGGGGGCTTGTGAGTATCCTCACACCCACTCGGCGCCTCACACCTTGGGCAACTCCGGAGAAGAATAGAGTCCAACCACTATCCAGAAGTAAGGTTCCAGAGCCGACGCTGTGCGTAGAGGTGAGCCCCGCCAGATCCAACTGGTAACGCTCCACCTCCCGCACAAGCTCCGGCTCCTTCCCCCCCAGAGAGGTGACATTCCACGTCCCCAAAGCCAGCTTCTGCTGCCCGGGTCTGGTCCGTCGAGACCCTCTGCTTTCACTGCCACCCTTCTGGCAGCGCACCCGACCCCATCGCTGTTTCCCGTAGGTGGTGGGCCCGTGGGACGGAGAAGCGGAGGTGTTGCCCACGTTGCTTTTTCGGGCTGTGCCCGGCCTTGCTCCGTGGCAAGCCCGGCCACCAGACGCTCGCTGACGAGTCTTCCTTCTGGGCCTGGCTCCAGGAGGGGACCCCGGGCTTCCTCCAGGCCGGGTATCCTCGCTTTCCAGTTTGTTTGTCATGAGATCTTTTGAACCAATCTTAGTCTGGCCCCTTACCTGAGACCAATTTGCCATGGGAGACCCTACCAGGAACACAAGGTTCCAGACAACACAGCCCCCAGGTTCATCCGGGCACACAAACCTCTCCACCACGATAAGGTGCTGGTTCTCGGAAAGGCTGGTTTCCATTCAACTGGCAGAATTCTAGAAATGTATACACGGAAACCCATTTAAAAAGGATTGCTCTCCCCTGTTTGCCCTGTCTGTTTTATTGTGTTTATTGTTAGTTTTCTTTATGTGTTGGCCAGGTTTCATCTTGTGTTATTGTCTGTGTATCCTCTTACTTTGATTTGTTAATTCGTGGTTAGGATTTTTCCATGATTCTTCACTGCTTCTTCTTTTAAGGTAGTGAAACTTCTTTTGACATGTTTTGAAAAGTGCAATAAAAAGTTATTATTCGTAGTAGCACTAATATTAATCATAGCATTTTAAGGTATTACATTTTTAAGAAGCATTACAGAAGAGAAATATTTTACTGTTATGTCTTTCATTTTAGCTTTGCAGACTAAACTGTACAAATGGGTGGCACAAATGATAGCTGTGTGTGTCATTCATGGAGGAGTCGGTCCACACTTCTTCTCCGAAAGGCTGTTCCATCAAATCTGTGGGTTACCAACACCCCCGGCCTCGGTTGATGAAGTTGGGGACCATACCTTCAGGCAACAGTTAATGAAAGTGAGCAGGAGAAAGGTGTTATACATTGAATATACAGTCTACTGTGACACAGCCCTCCAGTTGCTTTCTATTATTTATGAAATGCTTCCTTTCATAGTGTACAACTATTGACATCTAATTTATATAGGGAAGGTATCCTTATAAGCCAATTTTGGCCATCACTATGGAAATTGACATACCAGTCCCTGCCCCCAAAGAAAAACGTCAAATACGCCTCAGAAACATAAAATCTCTCTCCCCCAACGCTCTCTCTGCGGCCATCTCTACAAAATGTTCTGCGCACACCCCTTTTGCTTTTGGCGTGACAGGTTAATTGATATTGAAGGTATACTGTTTATTGTACAAGTTATAATAACATTGACTTCATAAGTACAATTATTAGTGGTCCAACTACTGAAATGTGTTTTAGATATTAAAATACTTATGGAGCAATTAGCTGATTTTTACTCTTCACATTTATATTGTATACTTTGTTCATAACTGTAGGTAAGTCATATTAGACAACATGTGAATATGTTTAAGGGGCCTGAATTACTGTTTCTCACCACTTTCTTGTGTTACAGAAGGGGAATGCAGTCCAGTCACCCTTGAGAAGGTATTGGAGTTTACATCTGGAGCCTCAACAGTGCCTCCACTGGGATTTCCACACCGTCCAGAAATTCAGTTCCTTCATGAGGGCAACAGAATCTTCCCAGAAGCAAATACTTGTATTCTACTCCGCTTGCCACTGCACTCTTCCTATGAAGCCTTCAAACAATACATGATGGAGGGAATTTTACAAGCTCCAACCTTTGGACTTTTGCTTTTATTTGTATTATTTTTTATAATGATTTAAAATGTTATTTTATTTATTTTGCTTAGGTTTTACAATACATTTATTTGGTTCATAATTCAAGGTTACTATGGTGAGACTGTTGAGGTTGGTCTAATGAAATAAACCCTTTATATACATGTTGATGAATACACAGCTTCTGTCAGAGCTGGAAGATGCAGTCTGACCAGAGGAGGGCTGTATAGAAGTCTGAGGTGGAGGACGACCAGAACAGTCTGGACAGACACTAGAGGGACAGAAGTCAGTACAAGCAAATGTGATATAATGAACAAAACTGTATAACATGGTGCGGAATGAACCCTTTACTGTTGTCCGTTTATAAACAGACAGTATATATTATTATATCACATTCAGTCAGGGCTGCGTTTTGTCACCAATCCTGTTTGTGATATTCATGGACAGGATTTCGAGGCGTAGTTGTGGGGGAGGGGGTCTGCAGTTCGGTGGGCTAAGGATTGCACATCTGCTTTTTGCAGATGATGTGGTCCTAATGGCTTCATCGGTCTGTGACCTTCAGCACTCACTGGATCGGTTCACGGTCGAATGTGAAGCGGCTGGGATGAGGATCAGCACCTCCAAATCTGAGGCCATGGTTCTCAGCAGGAAACCGATGGACTGTCCACTCCAGGTAGGGAATGAGGCCTTACCCCAAGTGAAGGAGTTCAAGTATCTCGGGGTCTTGTTCTCGAGTGAGGGAACAATGGAGCGTGAGATGGGCCGGAGAATCGGAGCAGCGGGAGCGGTACTGCAGTCGCTTTACCACAACGTTGTGACGAAAAGACAGCCGAGCCAGAAGGCAAAGCTCTCTGTCTACCGGGCCACCCTACCTATGGTCATGAAGGATGGGTCATGACCGAAAGAACGAGATCGTGGATACAAGCGGCCGAAATGGGATTTCTCCGCAGGGTGGCTGGCATCTCCTTTAGGGATAAGGTGAGAAGTTCAGTCATCCGGGAGGGACTCGGAGTAGAACCGCTGCTCCTTCGCGTTGAAAGGAGCCAGTTGAGGTGGTTCGGGCACCTAGTGAGGATGCCACCTGGGCGCCTCCCTAGGGAAGTGTTCCAGGCACGTCCAGCTGGGAAGAGACCGAGGGGTAGACCTAGGACCAGGTGGAGAGATTATATCTCTTCACTGGCTTGGGAGCGCCTTGGAATCCCCCAGTCAGAGCTGGTTGATGTGGCCAGGGAAAGGAAAGTTGGGGGCTCTCTGCTGGAGCTGTTACCTCCGCGACCCTGACGGAAAAGTGGGAGAAGATGGATGGATGGATGGATTCAGTCATACTGACTTCTGTCCCTCGAGCGTCTGTCAAACTCCTCTGGTCGTCAACCTCAACAGTCACCATAGTAACCTGTCCCCATCATGTCTCTGATTAGTGGATTGATGTTAGGGTATTCTTGCCAGTTAAACCTCTGTCCTTGCTAACTGTTCACTTAAATCCCCATTCAAGCCATTAAACATTCCATATGTTTTCATACATTACCAGTTTATTCATCTTTTCAATCCCATTCAAAAATAATTAGATCCTTCTCCACTTTGTCTTTCTGACTAGTCGTAATTACCTTTTGGATAATTTGGGACATTTTTCATACATTAAAAGTTTTATTCAACATTTAATTTATACGGTTCTATGCGGATTACAGCGAGCGAGAGGAGGAAGGCGTATGGAGAGGTGATGAAGGAGCTGTACGAGAGAGGCCTCCCGGCTTTTCTAATTTACCCGGCCACCCTGAGGATGACGATCAACGGTGAACAACGCACCTTCACTTCAGCGTGCGAAGCCGCACAGTTCCTGAGGAAGGAGGCCGGTGAAGGACCGCCATCGCGCCGCCAGCTTTTCACCATCAACAAAGTTGAGGTGGGAGAACTGTTTGCAAGAAGGTTTGTAATATTTCTTTGGGTTATGAGACCTGCCCCCATCTGACCGCACGGGTATTTTGTTGTTTTAGGATGCCCTAGTTATGAAAATGTTTACTTATGGTTGCCAGATAAATAATTTCAGAGGGGATATTTATGTTTACTAAATACTTACTTGATTTATGGGCAGAATTGATGACGGAGGTCACAATATGTACAGTTATGTGCCTATTTTTGTTTCTACCTGCACTTTACTTTGACTATCTTATTGATTTGGATGAATAAGGGATCTCCGGCCAGGTGTATGTGTTACTGCTGTGAGTTAACCTGACGGGAGGGAATTAACTGTTACAAGGGAGGGATAGATAGGAGTTTAGGATGTCTTGCTGAGCTGCGTTATGCGGAAGTCACGTGGGTCAGAACCACTGTTCAGGGGGGGTGGGGGGGTCTGGAGCTTGCGGCGGAGGGAGGGTGGATATCTCGGTTATGACTCTTACATCAAGGTTAGACCTTTTGTTGTCCCACCTGGAGTAATAGCTACCAATTTCGATAATGGTTAAGCTATCTATTGAGCTATAATGTCCGGGGACTGAATGCAAAACTTAAGAGTGAAATGCTTAGACCTACTCCGTCGCAAGAATGTGGATGTAGCATTTATTCAAGAAACACACCTGAGGGCGGAGGATGTATCACACTTTCAAAATAGGCAATATAAAGTCGTGGCTTTGGATTGTGGGAGTTCTAACCCTAGGGGGACAGTAATTTTGACCAAAAGGAGTCTGGCCTTCAGGTTGCATAGCATATTTATGTACATCCATATATGGAAAGAAAGTGGCCTTTGTATCCGTATACGCACCACCAGTTTTTGACCCTCTCTTTTTTCCTGAACTTACCAAGGAGCTGCTGTCCTTATTAGACTATGAGCTGATTGTGGGAGGGGATATAAACACAGTGTGCGACCTTAGTTTAGATAGATCCACCTTGTCGGTTTCCCACACCCAGCGGGCAACATCAGCTGCTCTCAACGTCATGATAGAGAATATTAACCTAGTTGATATGTGGCACATTCAGAACCGGGACATTAGAGACTATACATGCTTTTTCCGCGTATCATAAATCACATTCCAGAATCGACTACTTTCTGCTCTCTTTGAGTCTGAAAACGGGCGCAAATCTCATACAGGTACTGCCGGCGACACTATCCGACCATAACCCGCTGTTGATGACGATAGATTTTACAGACACCTTAAATAAAACACCTAGATGGCGCTTTAATACGATGCTTTTGCAGAATGAGGTATTTCTAGCACAATTTAGGAAAAGAATTACAGAATTCGTAGCCAATAATGTAGGCACAGTAGAGGATGCCTCATATATATGGATGGCCACCAAGGGCTGTATTAGGGACTTTACATCCTCTTATGCATCTCATCTCAAAAAAGCAGGTTATAACCAAGCAGGTTATTGGCGCTGAAGCTTAAGCAAAGCGAATCGAGAGCATCAATCAATACCATCAAAATGGCTAAAAATAAATGTACATCCGACCCAAAAGAGATAAATGTCGCGTTCCACTCTTTTTACAGGGAGTTGTACAAATCAACGCGTAATTTTGACTCAGAGAAATGTAAGCTATTCCTGAGCAGATTTGCCCACGTTAGGGGAGCAGGAAGCAACAGATCTGGGTCGTCCCATATCCTTAAAGGAGCTGGAGACTGCGCTCAGGATGACACATAAAGGGAAATCGCTGGGTCCAGACGGCACCCCGCCAGAGTTCTTACTACAGTTCTGGGATATTTTGGGGCCAGTTTTGTTGGGGTCGATCCAATCAGCGGTTGGAAAGGGCTCTTTTCCTACTCACACTAACGCTGCCCTGGTCTCGCTAATCCTTAAAAAAGGTAAAGACAAAACTGATTGCTCCAATTATAGACCTATTTCGTTTATGGACTCAGACAAGAAGCTGTATTCTAAGGTATTGGCGTTACGTTTGGAGGGATACATGGACAAACTAATCCATAAGGATCAGACTGGCTTCATGAAAGGGCGCCTAGCAGCGGACAATATACGACACCTAATACATTAGTATTAGGTGTCGTTTTTACATTAGTAATTCATGAAACTCAACAATTACAGACTCCATGCGCGATACTGTCACTTGACGCCGAAAAGGCCTTTGACAGGCTTGAGTGGCAGTATCTGTGGGCGGTCCTGGAGAGATTTGGCCTAGGGAGAGGGTTTGTCGACATGATTCGTGTTTTATATGTTAACCCCACCGCCATGGTGTCCACGAACGGCTTAAACTCGAGCCCCTTTCCCATTTTTCGTGGGACCCGACAGGGATGTGGCCCTTGTGCCAAGTTTATTTATTCTCTCGTTAGAAACGCTAGCCCAACATCTGAGCGAGACCCAGGTCATTGCTCCTATTCGGATTAAAACCTTGTTGCATGCCATATCGGCCTTCGCTGATGACGTACTTATCGGATATTAAAAAGTCAATACCCTCTCTGTTTGCCACTTTTGAAGAGTTCAGGATGTTACCCGGCTATAAGATCAACTGGGCGAAGTCAGCTCTGATGCCCCTGAATGAACCCGCAAAAGCGGTAGTTTTGCCTTATGACATTCCCATCACAGCAGAGATCACATACTTGGGCATCCAGATTCAGCCTTCACTGCATAACATAGTAAAAACGAATTATGAGAACATATTTAAAGAGGTGGAACGTGACATAGCTGTATGGACTAAATCACCAGCTTCACTGCAAACAAGGATTGCCTCCGTTAAAAATGAAGGTGTTGCCTCGCCTTAACTTTGTTAGCATGATTCTTCGCGCCTATGATGTGCGGACAAACTCTAAGCTGCAGACGCACCCTGTAGTGGAATGGCTATTCACAAGGAACACTAGAGGACTCGTATCAGTTGTGTATTCACAACTTCAAACGCACACACAGAAGGAGCTACCCCTGGCCAAGACATGGTCGTCAGAGACTTGGCTGTTGCGGAGGAGGACATAAACTGGGAAAATGTCTGGGGGAACACATTTCACGCGTCTCAAGAACCCCAACCACCAGTTGATTCACTATAAGTTGTGTCAGAAGGCCTATCTGACACCACGTTTGAGATTTCATATGAAGCTGTCAACCAACCCGAACTGTGACTTGTGCTCCTTGAACACACCGGGAACATTTAAGCATATGGTATGGTACTGCCCAGAGGTTTATGGCTTCTGGAGGAAGGTGACAGTGACTTTATCTAATATGATTGACAAACCTGTACCTCTGGAGCCGACTCTCCTCCTGCTCAGTGACGATTCACATTTGGGGCTGAATGAGAAACAACGCAAGGTTTTGTTGGCTGGCTTGCCAAAAAACTGATAGTACAACGCTGGTTACCCCCTCACAAACTGTATGCTAGAAAATGGCTGGAATACTTTCAGGATGTGGTCATGCTAGAACTGTCTACAGCACGAGTGAACAAAGCCAAAAGTTCTACACTGGACTCATGGATGAGAGCCGCTTTGGCTATAGCGAGCCTGCTCAGTTCAGAATAAAGGCACCCAGAAGAATTGTAAGACACTAGACCGAGAGGGGAGGGGGGGGGGGGAGGGGGGATGCCGCCAGGGGAAGGGAGGGAGGGGTATGTTAAAAATGTTTGTATTATTCAATCTTGTCATGTGAGATTATAATTTCAATAACACAGTTGCTCACAAGAAAAGAAAGGAACACCACAAATAATGTCAGCCAACAATACTGCAACTAAAAAAAAGATAATAAAAAACACCAATAGTTTTGTTAGCTACTGCCAATGTCTGTAGACAACTGCAGCTTGTTTGAATATCACTGTAAGGGTTATTTTCAACCTGGTTACATGTGGATATCTAAAATAGAGCAACGTCATGCACAATAAATCGCACTAGTCATAATGACGTTTGAGATATCTTTAACTTTCATTCTGCCTAGTCAAAACTGAATTACAGATATCTGCAATTGTCATTTAAGATGTGTGACGAGTTGAATGTCGTTTTCAGTGACGTCATTACAGATATCTCTATCTGTCGTTTCAACTAGTCACAATTACGTTACAGATATCTTGAATGACAATTCCAACTATCCAAAATGTAATTACAACTAGTCAGAAAGACGTTGTTGATATCTACAATGTTAATTCCGGATAGTCAAATGTAGCTATTAAATGTTAAAAGGGCTTGCCATAAGTACCCGCTGTTTGGCCACTACGAATATTTTCTTCCTGGGGGCTTCCTGGTGTGAATGCAAACCGAACCTTCTTAAAAATGGAACAATATAACAAACTCTCATGTGGTGCACATCATAGCGGACAATAGGTGCCAACAGGCGACCTGTGGTGGTTAAACCTCGGTGACGTAGTGAAATCTCTCAAACTCTAAAAATGCCAGGTTGCTGATTGATAAATTGGATAGTCATTACGCCTTTACGTGGCAGTGAGGATTGTCAGCTTGCTGTGGGTTGAAACTATAGGCGCCGATTCCGTGGGTGCTTCCGGGCCCGAGCACCCACGGAGAAGGCCAAGCACTCACGTGCGGTGCATGCCATGCCATGGACGCAGCGGGGGGTGGGACATTCCACTGTTTTGAGAACCCACCGGCAGAAACATAAATCGGCGCCTATGGAACTTGACACACTTATTCACTGTGTGACGCCCTGCCCCTCTCTCTGCCCATTGGTTGTGGGACTTCCCTGGGTGGTGATTGGGACAGGGCGTCAGGCCAATTGGCCACACCTGTGGGGGTATAGGGATCCAGAGTTTTAAGGGCTGGGTAGCCATGTGTTCAGTTGTCTCTTTGCTGCTTCTAGGCTGAGATTTGGGCTCAGTCTTTCACTCGCCATGTGGTCTTAAGTATAATTTCTTTTGTTTAAGTATAATCATTTATGTTTACTTTAACCAGTAAAAATGAGTTACTAATAAATTAGTTTTTGTTTATTTCATGTGTGGACTCCCTTTATTTTGCCACTACCTGACCCGGTGTGTGACAAAATGGGGGCTCGTCCGATTGTTAAGTTCATTTCGTAGACAATTGTAAGTATCTTTAGTTTGGTAAGGGTCATTTGGTCAAATTCAGCCTGGTTGGTCTGAATATGGTTTGTGTGCTGGCATTTGCTTTGTGTTCCTGTTAGGAATTGTAGTTTTGCTTTAGTAAGTTGTTTGGTTTCAAAGGATTGATTGGCTTATTGGTAGCACCTGTTGAAGCCAATTCAGTGGCTGCCAGTGTAGGGAGTTCCACATGTGACTTGTCATTTGGATTTCAGTTTTAGGAGGGAGTTGGTCGGTGAAGTTTGGAAGTAGTAGAGCATTGTATCCTTACGTTTTGTATTTTGCTTAAAGGTTAATGTTTTGGTTGTAATCAATAAAATAAAGGTTGGAACTTTGAGTTTGGTTATTGGGGACAGTCTTGTAATGTGGTATGGAACCATGAATCCCCTGTGAGGCTAAGAAGACTGGTTTCCAATAGGGGGACTGGTCTTGGGGAATTTTAGTGTGGCTGCAAAAGTGGGTAGAGCGGTTGTCTCGGGAGCACATCCACGGTGTAAGAGAGGGTCGCTGGTAACAGTTGCCTTTTTCTTCCCAGTGGGCTAAAGTGCATAAATACCCCCCATCAGTAGCGGCACGAAGACTAGGGATGGAGCTAAGGTAGTTATGGGGTCGCTAATGTCTTAGTTAGTCAGGGCTGGGGAGGTTCCATTTTGGTTTGGCTGTCCCAGACTTTGTTAGTGGTTCCAGCTGATATTGTTTTTGTTTTTTTCTTTCTCCTATTCTATTTTGTCTGTGAGTGTAGTTAGTCCAGGTATGGCATCTACAGTGGATAAATTTGTTGACTCACCGTCAGTAGCACTACTGAATCAGTGTACTAAAGACCAGTTACTGCTAATTGCTGAGAGATATGAGATTGAGATATTGGATAAAAAGTTAAAGGAGTCTGTTAAGGGAAGTTTGATGGCAGGTTTGCTGGAACAGAGAATTATTCAACCCGTTGGGGGGACTCTGCGTCTGCAGGTACTGTTTTGAGTTTTGAACAGCAAAAGGAACTTTTGTTGTTAAAGCAATCTCATGAATTACAGCTACAAGTACAACTTCAGAATATCAAACAGCAAAATGACTTGGCTTTGGAAGAGATGAAGCAAAAAACTGAGTTAGTTAGGTTAGAGCTACAGAATAAAAAGCTGAACTTAATTCAACAGGGTATATTGCCAGGTTCGGCGGATAGTGACAACCCTGTGTTTCAGTCTGGTGCACCAGTGGCATCTTTTGATATATTCAATAATTTGCGCTAGCTTCCAAAATTCAATGAAAAAGACCCTGATTCATTCTTTTCATTATTTGAGCGAATAGCGGAGTCGAGGAAATGGCCGGAGGGTGATCAGGCGTTAATGTTACAATGCGTCCTGACCGGTAGAGCCCAGGAGGCGTACTCAACTTTGAGTACTGCTGATTGTAAAGTGTACAAGCGAGTTAAGTCTGCGGTGCTTAAAGCATATGAGTTGGTGCCTGAGGCGTACCGGCAGCGGTTCCGTGGTTGGAAAAGAGGAGATAAACAGTCTCATGTGGAGTTTGTGCGAGATCTGACAGCCCATTTTGGTCGTTGGTGTGCAGCGTCTGAGGTGGACACGTTTGAGAAACTGTGCGACCTGGTAATATTAGAACAGTTTAAAAACTCTGTACCTAAAAATGTGGCTACTTACCTCACAGAGAATAAAGTAGGTACTCCTGGTCAGGCGGCCGTGTTGGCAGATGAGTACGTGTTGATTCATAAAAGCAATTTCAATGCGGTAAGTTCAGATAATGTGCGCAGAGAGAGTTATGGTCATCAAAAAGGTGCATCAGACTCTTATGCTAGGAGTGAGCATGGCATGCGAGAAAGGCAGGCAGAAGGTAGAACATGTAATTACTGCAAAGGCAGTGGGCATTGGAAGAGTGAGTGTCCAGTCCTCAAATCAAAAAATAAATTCTCTGGTACGCAAGTAAGACCAGCGGCTTTGGCCAGTTCACTCAGCCCAGCGGTAGTGGTTGAGGAGCAGGTTGAAGCCAGGCAGCAGAAGAGCATGGAGGATTTTGGACCATTCATTTCTGAGGGTTTGGTCTCTTTGCCGGGTAGTGTTGAACAGGTGCCAGTAAAGATACTGCGGGATACCGGCTCATTGGACTCATTTGTGTGCAAGTCTGTTTTACCCTTCTCGTCGGAGACTGACACAGGAGACTTTGTGCTGGTCAGAGGAATGGGGATGGTGGTGTTCCCTGCACCTGTGCATAGGCTGTGTCTTGACTCAGGTTTGGTGAAGGGAGATGTTGAGATGGGTGTGCGCACTGAGTTGCCAGTGGATGGGGTGGACATAATTCTGGGGAACGGTCTTGCTGGGGCGCAGGTGTGGGCTGATGGTCCTCCTCCCAATATAGTCACTAGAAGTGTGCCTGGTCAAGGTCAACCAGACAGTGTATCAGATGTTGCAGTTGTGTATCCAGTCTGTGCTGTGACGCGTGCCATGACCACTGCGTGTGACGCACAGAGTCTTGCTACCAAAAAGTCAAAGTTGGAACCTGCTGAAGTTTGTGTGACTTTGCCTGATCAGTTTAAGTCTATGTCACGATCTGAGTTGGTTGAAGAACAGGAAAATGATGATAGTTTAAAAGAACAGTTTGACAAAGTACTTTCGCTTGGTGAGATACTTAGTTCTGCTCACGGCTATTTTATTCAGGGAGGCTTATTGTTTAGGAAATGGGTGCCTCATGGAGAAGCTTTTGTTGGGGAACCTGTTTTTCAGTTTGTAGTGCCGAGTAGGTTTCGGGACTTGGTGTTGCAAACTTGTCATGATAATGTAGCTGGGCATCCAGGGGTAAAGAAAACATATGACCGGGTGTTGCGGTACTGTTTTTGGCCCCGCCTGAAGCGTGATGTCTCAGCATATGTCAAAACGTGTCATACATGTCAGTTAACCGGCAAGCCAAACCAGTCAATCAGACCGGCTCCACTTTGTCCAATTCCTGTGGTTGAGCAGCCATTTGCACATTTGATTATTGACTGTGTCGGGCCGTTGCCTTGTTCAAAACTAGGTCATAATTATTTGCTGACTGTCATGTGCCAGGTAACCAGGTATCCAGCGGCGTATCCACTCCGAAATATATCTACTAAATCAGTGGTGAAAGCTTTGACACAGTTCATTTCGGTGTTTGGGATTCCCAAAATTATTCAGAGCGATCAAGGCTCGAATTTTACGTCCGGAATGTTTGCCGAAATACTGCAGCAGCTTCACATTAAGCATAATAAAGCTTCGGCTTATCATGCGCAATCACAGGGCGCCCTAGAGCGTTTTCATCAAACGCTGAAGTCTTTACTGCGCTCTTATTGTACAGAGCTGGGGTGTGACTGGGAGGAGGGGTTGCCGTGGCTCCTGTTGGCAGCGAGAGAAGTGGTTCAGGAGAGCACAGGTTTTAGCCCTAATGATTTGGTGTTTGGTCACAAGGTACGGGGTCCCATGGCTGTGTTGGGAGATAGCTGGGAAATAACAAATCCTCCCCAGAATTTGCTTGACTATGTCAATGGCTTCAGGCATAGGTTGGTTTTGGCGGTTGAAAGTGCAAAAGAGAAATTGGTAAAGTCACAGCACAAAATGAAAGCTCTGTATGACAGGCGTGCAGAGCCTAAGCGGTTTCAGGCTGGTGACCAGGTTTTGTTTTTGCAACCTATTGTGACTTCTCCCTTTGAGGCAAAATTCTCCGGTCCGTACACTGTAGTACGGCAGGCTTCAGACTTGAATTACATCATTGCCACTCCAAACTCTAGGAAAGCCACTAGACTGTGTCATGTGAATTTGTTAAAACCTTTCTACGGACGTCAGACAGTGGGGAAAGGGGAAAGTGGGAGTGGTATGGTTAATGCTTCTGTTTGTACATCTGCAGTTCTGAGCTCATCTCCGGCAGTCAGAATGGAGGAGAGTTCGACCACTGATGTGGTTTTGCAAGGGCGATTGAAAAATTCAGAGTCACTGAAAAATTTGGATAACATGTTGACAAATTTGGATGATAAACAACGTGCTGAGTTGGGTGCCCTTATTAAAAGCTATCCTGTTCTGTTTTCAGATGTACCTTCTCGCACACATCTTATTGAGCATGATGTGGATATTGGTGATGCAGCACCTATAAAGCAGCGTTTTTATCGGGTTTCATCAGATAAGCGCAAGCTTTTAGACAAAGAAGTTCAGTATATGTTGGACAATCATATTGCTGAGCCGTGCGTTTCAAGTTGGGCATCGCCGTGTCTGTTGGTCAGTAAGCCGGACACAACTTTTAGGCCATGTACTGACTTTCGTAAAGTTAATAACGTTACGAAGCCAGATGTGTTTCCTCTTCCCCGCATGGAAGACTGTATAGATCAGGTGGGGTCTGCCGTTTATGTGACTAAGTTTGACCTTTTGAAAGGTTATTGGCAGGTTCCCCTGTCTAAGCGGGCACAGGAAATTTGTGCATTTATTACACCTTCTGGTCTGTATAAGTTCACTGTTATGCCATTTGGCCTGCGTAATGCACCTGCAACATTTCAGCGCCTCATGAACCAGGTTGTGGCGGGGCTGGATGGCTGCGCAGTGTACCTTGATGACGTGGTAATATACAGTGATACATGGTCTGAACATATTCAGCGCATTCGCGCATTGTTGGACAAATTGGTCTGGGCAGGGTTGACTGTTAATTTGGCAAAATGCGAATTTGCGAAGGCCACAGTCACCTATTTGGGTAAGGAGGTCGGTCAGGGTCAGGTGCGTATGTTACAGGATAAGGTGGATACAATAGTAAGATATCCCCCTCCAACCACCAAGAAAGGGCTAATGCGCTTTTTAGGGATGGTGGGATACTACCGAAGCTTTTGTCAGAATTTTTCAACAGTTGTAGAGCCTCTGACGGCACTTTTGAAGAAAGATGCACACTTTGTGTGGTCAGACAGATGTAGACTGGCGTTTGAAAAGGTCAAGGCACTTTTGTGTGCAGCACCTGTGTTGGATGCCCCTCGGCTGAATGAGGTTTTTTCCCTGCAGGTGGATGCATCTAACGTGGGGGCAGGAGCTGTACTTATGCAGGCAGGAGACCACGGGGTTGAAAAACCTGTGGCCTTTTTCTCTAGGAAGTTTAATAAGTACCAGCTCAATTACTCAGTGATCGAGAAGGAGGCACTAGCATTAATATGGGCATTGCAGCATTTTGATGTTTATTTGGGATCTGGTCTAACTCCGTTGGTGGTCTATACCGATCACAACCCACTAACTTTCCTGCGGTCACTTCAAAATCCAAATCAGCGGCTGAATATCTGGATATTCGTCATATAAAGGGATCAGAAAATGTGATAGCGGATGCCCTTTCTCGGTTGCCTTAAAATTGGGTGGTGTTCTCACTGATTTGTCTATTCTGCTCTTTTCCAGGTCTACCTTCTCACTACTCTTAATGTGCTCCTAGGATCCAGGTTGCTGAGTGGAGGATGGGGGTAGATGGGGAGGAGTGGGGGGGGATAATGTGGGGGGGGACCTTTTCTGTAGGAGGGGGGTGTGACGCCCTGCCCCTCTCTCTGCCCATTGGTTGTGGGACTTCCCTGGGTGGTGATTGGGACAGGGCGTCAGGCCAATTGGCCACACCTGTGGGGGTATAGGGATCCAGAGTTTTAAGGGCTGGGTAGCCATGTGTTCAGTTGTCTCTTTGCTGCTTCTAGGCTGAGATTTGGGCTCAGTCTTTCACTCGCCATGTGGTCTTAAGTATAATTTCTTTTGTTTAAGTATAATCATTTATGTTTACTTTAACCAGTAAAAATGAGTTACTAATAAATTAGTTTTTGTTTATTTCATGTGTGGACTCCCTTTATTTTGCCACTACCTGACCCGGTGTGTGACAACTGTCTGTTCTAACCCACACACATGCACCCACATCTACACATCATCACTGTGTGTGTGTGTGTGTGTGTGCGCTATTAACTGTCCTTATAACCATATACAGTGTCAGCTCTGCTCTCCAACCTTTTCAATGTGAACCCCGGGTCTATTGTTCTCATTCCAAGTTTACTTTTATGGGGGTCATCTTCCAGTTGTCACACACACACACACACACACACACACACACACACACACACACACACACCAGTTTTTATTGTATCAAGTACTGCTTGTTTACTGATGTTGTGGATGAGAGGTTTATTGATTTTCATTAAGGTTGCCAAAATAAATAAACTGTCTTTTGTTGTTTATTCTTTGGGGTGTTTTTTTCCACAATTAGGGGGGGAATTTATTGATTCATCTAACCGTCAGTTAGCCATGACTGCTTACTCTTTAGAGGGTTGAGGGGCTGATATCTGACATTGGGTTATTGACTTATTTAGTGACTAAACCTCTGTTCCTGTGTCAAGGCTAAGCTGCAGATGCCATCCAATAGCTACAGGGTCAAACAGCACAGAGAGAAAGCCGAGTACACAGAGATCAGATCAAAGAGGATAAGATGGAAGGATACACATGACCTTCTGACAGGCAGTACGCAATCCTAACTAACCTCTGACAACTCCATCAGAGCTGAATAGAAGTAGAGCACTCCTCGTTCCTCCTCAAGTGACAAATTACTCCTGAAGAGGAATGTTGCTGCTGAGTATTAATGAGGAATCTGTTCCTTTTATTATCTGATCTCTGATCTAGTTCTCACTGCGTGATACTCTAGTAATGCTCTGATTTATTCCAGCCCCATTGGAGCAGAATAAACCATAACAGGACATACTTCACTGTCGGCAACTTCATCTTGTGCAGGGCTGCCTGACACATTCACTTAATTTCTAATCCTAATATTCCCCGTTTGGAGCCAGGATTGCAACAATTTTGCACCATTTTTGCTTCCCCCACTCATCATCACAGTAGAGTAGTCAATGCAGATTTAAGATCATAGCTAATGCTCCAAAGAAGAGCTAGCACAGTAGGCTACTACTAACCAATGAGAGACGACAAGACCGGAAGGACCTTAGAGTAGAAACCAACTTGAAAAGTTTGAGATCAGCCCTTCTTCATACAACGCTGTAGACAGATAACCACTCCAGAGAGGATAGTGGACCAGTTACATAGGAGAAGGCCTCGGCAGAGCGTCCATTGTAAACTTACCATATCATTGTACTAATAAATCCTGTTACATTTAGATGAGAAGTCTCTTGGATTCTTTTAGCCTATTCCTACTGTAAAATTTAGAACCCTACAACACCTGGCTGGTATAGTACTCCGAACCAAAGGAGGAGCTGTGTTAATGGGAGGTTATTTGGAAGTGCATATCTCAAGAAAGGAATACTCTGAATACTTTGCAGATTTGTTTACACGGTCGCTACACTTGTATTATAAAATAAGCAATTGTGAAGTAAGTAATGCAAACAAATAGATGCACTGTCAAAGTTGTCTCTCTTAGGGAGTCTTCTTAAACTGTTAAATCTTGTTGAATGGGTCTTAATGAAGTCTGAACATCTGGACAGCTTAGCAGCAACAAGTGATGCCAACTCTTATGTATGCTTGTCATACTCCTAATCTAAGTAAATAACATCCTCTTGGGCTTCATTGCTTGAGGAAATTATGTCATTGTATCATAAGTCTTCGGAGGATACCATAATGAGGAAATCTGACAAACTGGCGAAGACTGGAGATGATGACCGGGCTTTTAAGCAGGTGAAGGTGAGTGGTGGCAATCAGGATGCATGAGCAACGGCTGCAGAGGTGCCATTCCAAATGTGGGTCATTCACGCCCAGCCGGGGGGACACACACCCACCCAGGCAGACAGACAAAAACAGGGAAGTGGCAATGTGGATCCTCACAGATACACAGTACAACAGCAGATTTGAAATGGTTTAGAAGGCTGCTTGCATAGTATTACCTCTCCAATGAAATATGGAGGAACGATTTCCAGGATCCATGTCTTTAATTTGTGCTTGTTAAAAATGTTTTTGGTGTGTGATGTTTTTTTATTGTTATGTACTGTATTCTCTGAAGTTTTTGTTTAGGACGCCCTTGAAACCAAGATGGTTCATCTCAAGGGGATTATTATTCAAATAAAATGTGTGTACTCTCAGGGGTTCTCACAGTACTACAGGTGTGTTTATTCGAGGTTAAGTCCCTGAAACATTGGTATATTTTGGCTGAAACAGAGGAAAATTATAATAATATTAATAAACAAATCCGTGTAAAATGTGTTTTACACAGTTAGCAAAAACCTGGGTTTAATGAAGGCAAAAGAACATTGATTCAAGGACATAGAAAACAAAACATATTTTATTTTACTTTTACCCAGTTTGCCCTAATAGACAAGTCATTAAAAATAAATATGAAGCAAAAAAAAGATCATACAAACAAGTATATTTATTATCTTTACACACTAGCTTCAGCAATGTTTCAGAAATGATCTCAGGCCAATCTTACACACCTTAAACTCAGTTGACATGAATATTCACAAGCATTGTAGGGTTAAGTGTAATGTAAAAATTATGACAGACAGACAGACAGACAGACAGACAGACAGACAGACAGACAGACAGACAGACAGACAGACAGACAGACAGACAGACAGACAGACAGACAGACAGACAGACAGACAGACAGACAGACAGACAGACAGACAGACAGACAGACAGACAGACAGACAGACAGACAGACAGACAGACAGACAGACAGACAGACGGTCTCCAGTAGCTTATAGACAGCATACAACATAAAAAAGGATGATATGAAAACTGTAAGGTGCTCGAGGAGAATGTGTTCCATCGTGAAGTAGACCATGTAATAAGTTAAAAGTTAGGACACAGTCCAGGTTGGGGTAAGGAGGGAGGGGTGTGTGCATATGGGCTAATATAGCAGGTAGACAGTCAGACAACAAACATTGTTATAAGTGGCAGTGGAAATGGAAGTGGTGGAGAGGGAGACAGACTTATGCAGAAAAGTCAATCTCTCCTCTACCCCTTAGTAACGCATTGTAGAGATGTATAGCCCTGGGTGCAAATGACTTCCCCAGCCTGTTCGTTGAGCATGCCAGTACCCTTAGTCTTGAGCTGATCACGCTCCTCTGCTTTGTGAAAGTGCTGTGATGTGGATGACAATCATTGTCCAGGATGGTAAGCAGTCTGTTCAGTGTCCTTTTCTCCGCAGTAGCTGTGATACCCTCCAGTTCAAGGCCAGCAACAGAACCAGCTTTCTTTACCAGCCTGTCCGGTTGCCCAGCATCCTTCTTCTTAATACTGCCTCCGCAACATACCACAGCATAAAAGATAACACTGGCGACGACAGACTGGTAAAACATACAGATGGCTCCCGCGACGCGGGTCGGGCTACCTGGTTGATCCTGCCAGTAGCATTTGCTTGTCTCAAAGATTAAGCCAGTGGTTCCCAAAGTGTGGGTCGCGCCCAGGTATTGCAGGGGGGTCGCGGGGGAGGGGTACGGTTTGCGTGAACTGCAGAACCGCGTCTGTTGTTAAGGTGGCACGTAATACAGTTGTTTAGTCTACATGCCACCATGAGCCTATACCACCTTAACTAACGGACCACTCACCCTGGGGTGCGTTTCCCAAAAACGTTTTGATAACAGTAGCCATGCGTGAGTCTGAGAACTGAACATTTTAAAATGGAAAAGTTTTTAACAGCGGGTCCAATCAAGCGTAAGCCTACTTTACAGTACGAGCCATCAAGCACTCCGACTCAGAAAAAGACGAGGAGATATGACGAGGTGTACATCGGGCTGGGCTTCACTAGTACGCTGGTAGGTGGTGAGGAAAGACCGCAGTGTGTTCTATGTTTAAGAGTGCTAGCCGCTGACAGTCTAAAACCCAGCAAGCTTAAACGTCACCTGGAGACCACACACCCTGAGCATAAAGACAAGCCGGCTGATTTCTTTCAGAGAAAATTAAATAACTGTCGTATCCAACAGACTAGTTTCGTAAAATCTGCGTCTGTCCCTGCCAATGCTCAGCTTGCCTCCTATAAAGTGGCCTACCGTGTCGCACAGTGCAAAAAACCACACTCAATAGCTGAGGAACTGATACTGCCCTGTGCTATCGATATGGTTGCCACTATGATTGACGAGGCAACAGCAAACAAGTTAAAAGTGATTCCTCTCTCTAACAACACTGTTGGGAGACGCATACTTGATATGTCAAGTGACATAGCGGAGCAGGTCAACGATATGGTGCGTGCAAGCACCCAGTTTGCTCTGCAGGTGGATGAAGCCACCGACAGCAACAAGGACTGTTTATTAATCACATACGTCCGATTCATTGCTGCAGGGGACATGAAAGAGGACCTGTTGTTCTGCAAAAAACTTAAAACGCGAGCCACTGCTGATGAACTTTTCAAAGTAATTGACACTTACTTGCAAGAGGCCAATCTGAAGTGGGAGGGTTGTGTTGGGGTGTGTACAGATGGGGCTCAGGCAATGGCTGGGAAGCACAACGGGCTCCAAGCGCTCATAAAGCGTGTGTCGCCCAACGTTCATTGGACTCACTGTATGATCCATCGAGAAGCGTTGGCTTCTAAACAGCTGAGTCCCGAATTGAACGAGGTGATGACGGACGTCATTGCCACAGTGAACTACATCAAAACGCGCCCTGTTAAGGCCCGACTTTTCTCTGCGCTATGCGAGGAAATGGGATCCAATCACACAGCTGTTTTGTTTCACAGCGAAGCGCGATGGTTGTCACGTGGGAAGGTTCTGTCCAGGGTATTTGAGCTGCGGGAGGAAATTCGGAGGGTCATGACCTCGCGGTTAATTACAGTGATGAAAATTTTCTTACAAAAGTTGCCTACCTCAGTGACATGTTCCAGAAATTAAATGAACTAAATCTGCAGATGCAAGGAACCAACACCCACCTTCCGCATCTTGCAGATAAAATAAAATCATTTTCAAGGAAATTGGAAATGTGGGAGCGGAAAATTGGGGAGGGAAACATAGACTCATTTCAGAACCTTCATGCTTTTCTTGAATCCAACAACATTCAGAACACAATCGTGCCTTGTATGAGAGCACACATCTCTGCCCTACAACAACATTTTCAGAGGTATTTTTCAGTGAAGGATTCAGCACAATATGACTGGATCCTAGACCCCTTCACTGCAGCCGCACCTACTGACTTCAGCACTGCTGAAGAGGAGCAGTTCATTGATATCACATCAGACTCCACACTGAAACTGCAGTTTCAGGCCAAGTTACTGACTGCATTTTGGATTGGGGTGGAGGAGGACTACCCACTATTGGGTGGAAAGGCAATGGCAGTATTACTCCCTTTTGCCACGTCTTATCTTTGTGAGGTGGGCTTTTCTGCAGTGGCCTCCATAAAGACCAAATACAGGTCAAAGCTGGACATTGAGAATGAACTGAGGGTGGCCATCTCACAGTTGCCACCACGATTTGAAAAGATCTGCAGTTCAAAGCAAGCCCACACTAGTCACTGAGATGTATGAAATATTTTATGAAAAAACAAATCTGGGGTATTTTTTCAAATTCAGTGCAGATGTTAAAAAGATGAAATAGGTTCAAAGTTGTACAATTTAAAAGTAAATGTAAGTTACTTTTTTTGTTATTTTGTCACTCAAGAAGAGAAGTTGCAGTTGCAAAGTTGTTAAAACAGTGCTGTTGCACACAAAACACATGAATAAATGTTATTTTGAAGTGTCTTGTAATGGTGATTATGCCCTTATTGTTTATTTGTACTGTTTGCGTGAATTTCAAAATACATTTTCAAGAAACTAAAAGTTTCGGTGTTTAGGGGGGGCTCCAAAATATGTTTAGGTCTTAAAGGGGGTCCCAGCAGAAAAAGTTTGGGAACCACTGGATTAAGCCATGCAAGTCTAAGTACACACGGCCGGTACTGTGAAACTGCGAATGGCAATACATCGACCAAGATGGCCGCGCACACGTCGCTGTTTGTTTTCTCCCTGTAACCCAACGGTGTTTTACACTCTTTTAAACAATCCCAAACCGTAACGTCTAATTGGTCATGTTAGAAATAATCAATATATTAGAGCGGAACTTTAGAAGATAATTCACTGTTTCTGGACGGATCATATTTGTCCATTTCCGGTAGTATTACAGGATGTTGTTTTTAGCCTCAGATAGCATAAAGCTAATATTGTTTTGTATATATGAGTAGAGGGAGAAGGACCAGTGGAGTTGCATACTAAACACACCGCCTCTACCTCTCACTCATTGATGCTGCAATGATACAGTTGCCTGTTTAATAACTGATAAACCTCCTAAGAATTGCATAATAGAATATTGTAGATGACAGCTCCAGGACTTCGCTAACAAGATAGCGACGGTGACGTCCTAAGAGGACCCGCCCCCGACGACGTCAGCCTATAGAGGAGGATCCAGCCCCCCGCTACCAACCAATGAGAGCACGACAGCGGGGCGCGTCTGATTTTGAAGTTGTTTATTGTATGGTCGGAAAGGGGTGGTTCTATAAATCATGTTTGGATTGTGAAATCGAGCTCTCTCTGTTCCGGACCGCCAGACAGTAACTACTGATGAGCTCCACTCAGTCAGTGGCCTGTGGACGCGTGTCCCGGGCTATTGAGCCACAGCTGTGAAACTTTTGTAAAACCTACTACTGCATCCTTTTATTAAACACTCCTTTTATAACTTTTAAGGGAGTTTTGCTTTCTTTATTTTAAACCGACTCCTGGGCTTCAAATAAACGAACATTTCTTACAGTCACTTAAACTGCTTATGGTCGCCTGCGTGTTGTCTCTTTTTAAACTTTTTATCGCTTTTAAGGACGTCGTTTTTATTAAACACAACTCACTGAGCTCAACCTGAGGCTACAGCAATACCTTGCCTCTACCGGCGTCTCAACCCCTCTTGGATTCCTCACTCGCATGGATCCCTAGATGTGGCGCCCTCCTTGCTAACCCCCCCGGACGATCACCTCAAATCCAGTCGGTGTTGAGGTTCTGCCGTCCTGGCTCGAGACGTGTAGGGATCTGTGTCATCCAGCATCCTCGTGAGTCCCCCTGAATATGGCTGCAAACGAGGGCTCGCCTCTGCTGCACGCTTCGGAGCCATTGAGACCCGGACCTCAAGCTGTCTGTTCATCTGCGGAACTGGCGTATGGATTGGATCCTGTCGCAGTGAGTTCTATTTCCCTCGCTGGAGATCTGCAGGGAACCGGCTTTTGCTGGAACCCGCTTGCAGCCGCAGCTTATCGGCTATTGGGAAATAGCCGATAGCCGCGACCACTGCTAGTCGTTAGCTGTAGGTAGGGTGGCCAGACGTCGGCCGGACTGTCCAGCCTAAAGCCGGACGTCTGGCCACCCTAGCTGTAGGTTATTATTTACCTGCCGTTAGCCGTGTGTGGATAACCGCGTACACCAGTTCAACAGTGGCGGAGGGTTTCCTTAGAAGACCGCAAATGTTATTCACAAATCTTTTGAACTCTGTTTGCGGCAGTGACAATGAAGCTTCTTCTTGCCTTACTCCTGGCATTCTCGCACTGGTCGTGTGGCTCTGTGCTCCGGTGTACACAGTAATGTGCCCCGCCCCCCTTTCAGTACAGTAACACTCACCTGGCCCTTGGCTTCCACTGACTCGCGCATTCAAATGTTGAAGCCCCGTTATGTGCCAGTTTTAAATGACATTAGCCTGCTTCGTTTGTTGTGTCTTTCAGTTTTGGAAAATAATTTTAGACTCACAGAATCCATAATTATTGACCTAATCAAACCAGATAAAGAGGCTACTGTTAAAACTTCTGTTGTTAAGAGAAAGTGTTTTATTTTACTTTTATTCTTATTATCAGGCAACATTCAGCCACACCCAGGCCCTCCACTGAACACTATTGACACCCCTAATGAATTTAGGGCACGGTCTGGACTTGGGATTATTCACATAAATGTTAGGAGTTTGCTCCCTAAAATGGATTTAATTAAAATCTGGATACAGTCAACTGATACTGATATACGTGTACTATCAGAAACCTTGCTGAACAAAAATGTTCCAGATAAGGACATTTCTATCACTGGTTACAATGTCTTTCGTTGTGATCGGCCCAGGAAAGGAGGAGGTGTTGCCATTTACATCAAAAAGAAATTTCAGGCCACCCCCATTACCTCTATATCTTTAACTAAACAATTTGAATTGCTTGCTCTAAAACTTGGGTTTGCTCAAGGCCAGTCTCTTATAATTATGGGCTGCTATAGACCCCCCTCGGCCTGCAGTGAGGCTCTTTCGAACCTATCTAATCATGTGGCAGGGTTTAACTCCAGTGAAATGGCTCTTGTGGGGGACTTAAACTACGACTGGTTATCCTCAACTTCAGATTGCCTAAAAAGTGTCTGTGACTCTCTGAATCTAACTCAACTCATCGATAGCCCAACCCGAACTAATATTACATTTCCGTCTAGATCCTCGCTTCTTGATCTTGTTCTGACCAATGCACTTCATAAGTACAGTAATATAGGTGTCTTTGCAAATGATCTAAGTGATCACTCTACCATCGCAGTGGTTAGAAATGCTAAACTCCCTAAGACCAAGCCACATATACAGGAGAGACTTTAAACAGTTTCATGAACAAGCCTTCATCCGCGACCTGTATTACTGTAAATGGGACAGGATCTCCCTATTTGATGATGTGGAAATGGCCTGGAGTTATTTTCATGATGAATTTCTGAATCTAATTAACACCCATGCTCCCTTTAGGAAATTCAGGGTGAAAGGGCGCAATAATCCTTGGTTTCATTCAGAAATCGGAAATCTTATAAAAGACAGAGATGCTGCATGGGCTAGAGCTCGAAAAACAAAATCCGAAAACGATTGGCATTATTTCCGTCTGCTGCGTAATAAATGTACGTCTTCGATTAAGAAGGCTAAAGCTGAGTTCTATTTAACAGAAACCACAAGAAACCTAAATGATCCAAAAAAAATTGGAAGGTGGTGAAGTCGACATCTGGCGCTGTTCAGCAAAATGAACTACCAAATGTCTTGGTTAAAGGCTCAGTTAATTTGACTGATAATCTGTTAAAGCTACATTTCTTCAATGAGCATTTTGTCTCTGTGGTCCACCTATTTGATAAGGAAAATTCCAATCAATTAAATTCTGTTGTGGCCAAGGACTCTAAGGATGAGGCTGTAAGCAGCCTCACAGATAATTCCTTTTACTTTGAGCCTGTGTCCGCATCTGAGGTGTGTAGAGCCCTAATCAGCTTTGATGCTAAAAAAGCAGCTGGTCCCGACCAATTGGACCCTTTCTTCTTGAAGTTGGCTGCCAATCATATAGCTGGGCCTCTGACTCACATTTTCAATCTCAGCCTCAGCACCAACAAACTCCCAAAAGCTTGGAAATCCGCTTTTGTCCTTCCCTTGTTAAAGGGGGTGACCCATCAGACGTGAATAATTACAGGCCTATTTCCAAATTATGCATTGCTGAAAAAATATTGGAAAAAATAATCAGTGAACAATTAAAAGATTTCTTAGAATCAAATAGTATTTTAAATAACTTTCAATCTGGCTTTAGGAAGCAACATAGTACAGTTACTGCTGCCCTGAACGTTTTAAACGATCTAATTGAAGCGCTTGATTTAAAAAAAAGTATGTGTGGCCCTTTTTATTGATCTCTCTAAGGCTTTTGACACGGTCGACCACGAGATATTGATCAGTATCCTGAAGAAAATTGGCATTTCTAAATCAATTTGTCAAACGCTGCCTATCATTTTTATGCTGATGACACTGTTATTTGTTGTTGTGCTTCTCCTGTTGTGCATGCATTTGAGATGTTACAGTCTGCTTTTAATGTTGTACAGGCCCGCCTGCAAAGTCTCAAACTGGTTCTAAATGTCAACAAATCGAAAATCATGGTTTTCTCAAAAGCTCCTTACTCAAATGAAAGCATCTGTAATAACTGCTCAAGGTAATCCAATCGAGGTTGCCACCAATTACAAATATCTGGGTTTCCTTTTAGATCAGGGGCTCTCCTTTAAATCACATATTCAAAACTTGGTAAAACAAACTCAGGCTAAAGCTTGGATTCTATGACAGAAATCGCCTGTGTTTTTCTTTGCGAGTGCGTAAATTGCTTGTGTCGTCAACTTTTCTTCCTTTAGTTGACTATGGAGATGTGCTGTACATGTATGCTTCGTCTAAAAGCCTATCAGCTTTGGACACTGTTTATCACAGTGCACTGAGGTTTTTTACTGGCTGTGGCCGCCTCACTCATCACTGTAAGCTTTATGCCGAGTCTGGTTGGCCATCATTGAGCACTCGCAGAGAAACTCACTGGTTGCTTATGATCTATAAGGCTCTGCTTGGCTTGGTTCCCTCCTACTTGTGTTCACTCCTCCGAGGAGCATAAACCTGGTATGCCTTACGGTCCAGCGATAGTTACTGCTTGCATATCCCACAAGCTCGGACGGAATTGGGGAAAATCCGTCAGTTTTGCTGCCCCATCAACTTGGAACAATTTTCAGGCCGAACTAAAAATGTCTGAACTTGTTTCTTTTATTGTCTTCCACCGGTTCCTAAAGGAGCGACAACAAAAAATATTTGGGCCTCTGCTCCTAATTATTTCCTATGATCGATTCCTTTGCTCTTGCACTTTGTTGTTATTTTATTCACTTGTGGCCCTATTTATTGTAATGTATTTGTATCTTGTATGTTGATGACGTGTGCTGCTGCCTTCTTGGCCAGGTCAACCTTGAAAATGAGATGAAGATCTCAATGGGTCTTTTACCTGGTTAAATAAAGGTTAAATAAAAAATAAATAAATGAAGTAGAGCCGGCTCTGCCCTTTCTTGTAGAGTGCATCAGTGTTAGCTGACCAGTCCAGTTTATTGTCCAGGTGTATCCCCAGGTACTTGTATGTGTTGACCACCTCCACATCTGCCCCTTCTATGCAGACTGGCAGCAGAGTGGGCTTTGACCTGCGGAAATCCACCACCATCTCCTTGGTCTTTAAAGTGTTGAGTTGCAGATGCTTATGCTTGCACCATTGCATAAAGTCATCCACCAGGTTCCTGTACTCCACCTCCTGCCCATCCCTGATACACCCCACAATTGCAGTGTCGTCCGAAAACTTCTGCATGTGGCATGACTCCGTGTTGTATCAGAAGTCAGACGTATACAGGGTGAACAGGACTGGTGACAGCACAGTTCCCAGTGGTGCTCCGGTTTTACTGACCACAGTGTCAGAGAAACAGTCTTTCAATCTGACGAACTGTGGCCTCTCTGACAGGTAGTCTGTGATCCAGGATACCAGGTGGGTGTCCACCCCCATCTGCAGGAGCTTTTTTTCTCAGTCTGAGGGGCTGGATGGTGTTAAAGGCCCTGGAGAGGTCAAAAAACACCATTCTCACAGCACCTTTCCCCTTGTCCAGATGACAGTGTTCTGTGCAGCAGGTATATGACAGCGTCTTCCACGCCCACCTTTCTCCTGGTACGCAAACTGCAGCGGGTTGAGTGCGTGGTTAACCTGTGGTTTGAGGATGTGAAGTACCAGTCGCTCCACGGTCTTCATCATGTTCGATGTTAGAGCGACTGGCCTGAAGGGGTAAGCATGTTTTTCACTTGCTCCCAATGAGGAATGAACAGGTTTTGTGCCACCACATGAGATTCTGAAGAAAAGGCGCCCTGTGTCTTTCATAAGCGCCTTGCCTTTCTGTGACATTAGAGTTGGCTACAGATATCATTGCATTCCATTTTTCACTGTGGACTTCATGACACTGGCATTCCTCACAAACTGTTTAATATGCGTTATTAAACCATGAGCTTTTGAAAGTTTGCTTTGTGTCTGCCAGTGACAGAATGAAGAATTATTTGCCAGGATGTAATTATTCATGTGTCACAACAAGATCGCTATGTTAAGTCGTATGCACAGTGCATGATATCAATCCACTTTTCTTCTTTAGTTGGACATTTAAAGGTAGTAGAATCCCTTTCCAGGACTTCATACCAACAGCAGTCACCTCTGTTGCAAATGTATTCTAACAGCTTTCTCCTCTTCTCAGAACCCTTCTGGAGAGGGATTCGGGCAAAGGGATACGCTTCTTTCCCTTCATTTGCTTGCTCTAAATGACTTGCCATCTTGGCCAGCAACACAAGCAAAGAAAGTCTCTTGTACAATCTATTACCATTCCTTAGTTGGGAAGTCCTTACAACAATGCTGTCAAACGTGGCCTTACTTGAGCAGGTTTCTTCTGCTCCATTGACTTCAGAAGTTAGTGGTCTGGGACTGTGATGTCACAGACTAGAGAGAGGGTAATACATAAATCATCTAAATAAAGCAGTTTCCGGCTTGTTTGAAGGCCATTATTCCTTTCCTCACTTTCAGTACTGGTATGTGGGATGTACTTATCCTCACTCACTGAGATTTTGCTAGCTGATCAGTCATAAAGTATGTTATGGTCCTCTCGATTTGTGTCTATTTTCCAAAAATAAACAATGAAACTCAGGACCAAATTACTTCAAACCAAACACAATCCGCTCTCATAACTAATAACTCTTTGGATGAACATCACATTTTTTCACGCTATTAAATGGCTTTTTTTCAACATTAAACTATTCAGGGGCCACAGTTGGAGCTTGAGCCCGGTCTGGGTCATGAGTTGGTAGCCTGGCTCTGGAATGTCACGGTATGCATTTCCTACCCCGACGGCTGGTAGTCTGGGAAAGGCTGCAAGGCCCACAATACGCCAGGTGGGATCCCAGACTGCAGATTGGAGAGGGCCTGGAGACTCAGGATGGCTGGGCTTGAGGCAGACATGAAGGCCATCAGGGGAATTTACAAAGTCTCTGAGATACTCAGGCAGTGAGTCCCTGAGCCAGTGATTATCAGACACTTCTGGTGTGCCAGTCTGAGAGCAGCCTTCTGGACCTCTTTACAAGAGGCTCTTCTCTATTCCCCATAAATACACAAAATAAAATAGGGTAGATTTTGTCATGCAGCTTATTAAGAACAATATCTGCTGGGGCCAGGTTTTGTCAGTTCGTACAGTAATGGGTTGAGAGTAGCAGTGTGGACCCAAATGCAGTAAACATAACAGGGAGGCAGGTTTATACAACAAAAACAAGCTTTATTAAAATGAAACTGGTATAAAGCCATAAAGACTTGGAGAACACAGGAGGGGGAAATAAGGAAAATGAATACTTAGAGGGAGCCAGGAACTGCGACAGACCAAACCACAACGGGGAAACATTGACTACGAACTGACAGGGGTCACTGTGGAGACAGGTGTATAAACACACAGACTGATCACAGAGACAAGACACAGCTGGGAAGGGGAGGCAAAACACAGGTGAAGACAATCAAGAGTAGGGAAAACAGAGCTAGGAAGTAAAATGACAAAGGACTAAATACATTTCAAAATAAAATGGGAAACATAATAACATAAGGAACATGACAGTTTCTAAAGGCAGGATAAAATATATTGAAAATAAACTTTTGGTATGAAAACAAATACTTGATTTTTAAGTAATTGAATATCCCAAAATAAAACATATATCTTACTCCAACACATGGGATTTTACTCAAATGGGACATGTTTGGGGGTTATTGGAACAGTGGAACAATGGCATGGTACTGGTGAGGTTGCATATAGCATCCAACTGAAGCCATGCATTCACTTATTTTCATCCCTAATAAACCTAAACTGAAGCCATGTTGACATGAAACAACATTTTCATGTGCTTGCTCTTTAAACAGAGTTGAATGGCGCAGTGACCCTGAAAGTGAAGTATCTTTACTAAAGCTGCAATCGTAGCAAAGGGAGGGCTTTTGAGGACTATATTGAATAATATAAGCTTTCTCCTGTGACAGAATAAAAGAGGAAGACACTGGGAGGCAAGAAGTAGAAGAGGGTGAAGGAGAGGAAATAAAAAATAGACGATATAAAAGATGGAAGACGGAGAGAAAAAGGCAGATATTGAGACGGTGAGGCTGTGCAAGGAGTCCAGCCTCCAGACACACAAAGAAATGCAAACACACCATTTCCCTTGTCCACACACACACACACACACACACACACACACACACACACACACACACACACACACACACACACACACACACACACACACACACACACACACCATGCAGTTCTGCTAACAGAAGCACTAGCCTGGGTCCTCAGCTCTTGGGAGATGAACTGGAGCTGATAAATTTAGCAAAAACACAATTCCCCTCAGGACACACACACACACACACACACACACACAAATACACATAGCGATGATCATTACTTGCATCTGTGTGTGTGTGTGTGTGTGTGTGTGTGTGTGTGCCTGCATGCGTTTTTGTGTGAGCCACTGTAAGTAGGGTTGCAAAACGTTGATGTCACAATGTGTGTGTTTCTTTTAACCATTAAGTGACCTGGCCATCGTTTCTGTACCGTGTCACTGTACTACAGTCTGCAGCTGAAGGAGGAGAGAAGGCAGCGAGTAAGGAAAGCATGGTAGAAGTACAAAGAGGGGAATAGCATTGAATACTGCACACACCAGTGAGGAGGACATAAAGGGAGAATGGCCGGGAGCAGAAGAGTTGAAGAGTGATGGGGATGCATATTTGTCCACTGAAATGCAAAGCAGTGAATCAGCATGTCCTGCCCCGTTTCAGATGGATCACGCCGGTGACCCTGTTTCACTGAGGAACATCGGCTCGGCAGGCGAATTTCTAGAGCGGTTTCTCCTCATTAAAAAACAAACCATGTGTGATGAGTGAAAGAGGAGCACAGAAGATCCAACTTTGATTGTGTCTTGCTTTAAGGTTGTCCTGATCATGTCCTGCTTTTAAAAAATATAAGTATCTTTCAAGTTTGCCCTTATTATGATAGTTGTGGCCATTCTCACTTTGTAGAAAAAAAGCGAGTTAGTGCCTTTTTTCCAAAGACACTTAATTGCATAAAATTATTACAAACATCATAAAAAAAAAACTTAAATATATAAAACACAACATAAATTACAATTAAAAGCACTTCTGAAGAGAGTGACCTCCAAAACTCCAAGGTTGCAGACTCAAAATAGTGACTGTATTTCCAGCTGGAGAATGCGCATCTCTCTCCTCCCTCCATTGTTGTTTACGTTTGTGTTGCTGCGTGGTATTACACAGGACAAACCCTCCTTCTCTCATGAATTTGTAGGAATCTGGTTGGCTTTTTTCAAGGGCTTTCATTGCAGCTATGTAGACTGGCATGTACTTTGCATAGTTCATCCTGCCAGCAGCTCGGAACCATGGTATTGCTTCAGACATGCAGTTGAGATGAAGGTCAAAGTTAGCTTCACGCTCTGATCGTAGCATTCTCAGTAAGAGATCAGCCACTTTGAGGAAATTCAGCCAGCACTTTCAAGTTGCTGATTGTTGAACTCCGCTCTCTGAGAACTGTTGTCATTTTTTCCTCAGTTCAGGAAGGTATGTCTCCACTTCACTTAAGTGAAGGCAGAAACCTGGTCGTTGAAAGGCATGCTGCACATCTCGCAGGAGGTGTTCTTGTTCAACAGACAATGGACTTTGGACTGTTTTGTTCCATCCAGAAGAGCAAGGTCAGCAGTGACAAATATATACAGTGGGGCAAAAAAGTATTTAGGCAGCCACCAATTGTGCAAGTTCTCCCATTTAAAAAGATGAGAGAGGCCTGTAATTTTTATCATAGGTATACCTCAACTATGAGAGACAGAATGAGAAAAAAAAATCCAGGAAATCACATTGTAGGATTTTTAAAGAATTAATTGGTAAATTCCTCGGTAAAATAAGTATTTGGTCACCTACAAACAAGCAAGATTTCTGGCTCTCACAGACCTGTAACTTCTTCTTTAAGAGGCTCCTCTGTCCTCCACTCGTTACCTGTATTAATGGCACCTTTTTGAACTCGTTATCAGTATAAAAGACACCTGTCCACAACCTCAAACAGTCATACTCCAAACTCCACTATGGCCAAGACCAAAGAGCTGTCAAAGGAGACCAGAGACTAAATTGTAGACCTGCACCAGGCTGGGAAAACTGAATCTTCAATAGATAAGCAGCTTGCTGTGAAGAAATCAACTGTGGGAGCAATTATTAGAAAATGGAAGACATACAAGACCACTGCTAATCTCCCTCGATCTGGGGCTCCACGCAAGATCTCACCCCGTGGGGTCAAAATGATCACAAGAACGGTGAGCAAAAATCCCAGAACCACACGGGGGGACCTAGTGAATGACCTGCAGAGAGCTGGGACCAAAGTAACAGAGGCTACCATCAGTAACACACTACGCCGCCAGGGACTTAAATCCTGCAGTTCCAGACGTGTCCCCCTGCTTAAGCCAGTACATGTCCAGGCCCGTCTGAAGTTTGCTAGAGGGCATTTGGATGATCCAGAAGAGGATTGGGAGAATGTCATATGGTCAGATGAAACCAAAATAGAACTTTTTGGTAAAAACTCAACTCGTCGTGTTTGGAGGAGAAAGAATGCAGAGTTGCATCCAAAGAACACCATACCTACTGTGAAGCATGGGGGTGGAAACATCATGCTTTGGGGCTGTTTTTCTGCAAAGGGACCAGGACGACTGATCCGTGTAAAGGAAAGAATGAATGGGACCATGTATCGTGAGATTTTGAGTGAAAACCTCCTTCCATCAGCAAGGGCACTGAAGATGAAGCGTGGCTGGGTCTTTCAGCATGACAATGATCCCAAACACACCGCCAGGGCAACGAAGGAGTGGCTTCGTAAGAAGCATTTCAAGGTCCTGGAGCGGCCTAGCCAGTCTCCAGATTTCAACCCCATAGAAAATCTTTGGAGGGAGTTGAAAGTCCGTGTTGCCCAGCGACAGCCCCAAAACATCACTGCTTTAGAGGAGATCTGCATGGAGGAATGGGCCAAAATACCAGCAATAGTGTGGAAACCTTGTGAAGACTTACAGAAAACGTTTGACCTCTGTCATTGCCAACAAAGGTTATATAACAAAGTATTGAGATGAACTTTTGTTATTGACCAAATACTTATTTTCCACAATCATTTGAAAATAAATTCTTTAAAAATCCTACAATGTGATTTCCTGGATTTTTTTTTCATTTTGTCTCTCATAGTTGAGGTATACCTATGATCAAAATACAGGCCTCTCTCATCTTTTTAAATGGGAGAAGTTGCACAATTGGTGGCTGACTAAATACTTTTTTGCCCCACTGTACCTCTGTCCCAGTTCTTGAGCAAGTTCTGTGAGCCGCAAAAGAGCTGTATAGATTGTACATAGGTCTGATGGTGAAGCTCTTATGAAGGGCAAATATTGTACTGTTGTTAATGGGATCTCTGACATGGATACATAGGCATTGAATGCAGACCATCCTGGGACTCTCTGTTCTTCTTCTTTCATGATATGGCTCACCTTCCAAAGTAAGTATTGGCCTTCTGCTCCCTGAGCTTTTGTGCTGTCTGATTTAAGGACCTGTGGTAGAAATGCTGGTGGTTCAGATTGCCTACCTGGCTTGATGTGTCGGAAGTAACCCTCACAAATAATATGTATCCTGAATATTAGACAAGACCAATATGCCGTGCACATTACACATTTTAAATTTTAATATTGGATTATATTGCAGTATATCCCAGCCATTTCAATCAAGTATTGCATGTGTCTGGCAGATAGTTTGTCTATAATATTTACCTCTGAACCTCTTCATTATCCAAATGACAGCTGCCCAGAGCATGGAGAGATCTCTCTGGAATTCTCGGGATGGGGTTGTGTGCTGTGGCAACATCACCTCTTCTGTATACAACAATTGCCATGGAATGTGTAATGTATTTTTGCCATCCAGCGTCTCTTCATTCTGGTCAAAGTTGTCAATGGCTACATCAATTATCCCACATTCTGTGGTTCTTGTCAGTCTATTTGGAATGTAAACACCTTTGCTTCTCTGTAATTGATCTGCTGCAACTGATGTGAGAAATTGACACACTTCATCATAAGACACACAATGACCCATCGTGTGTAGCTTGTTGATAAGGGCTCTGCTGCAAAACTCATGATGGATCATAATCCCAAGTCCTAGTGTGATAGGTGTACGTCTGGTGCAGCACTGTGCAATTAGATCATGGCAAAAGGTTATAACAGTTGTGTTATTCTTCAGAGCTGGGTCCTCATTACAGGTCTGCACTTTTTTAAATGCACCTGCATTGACACACCAGTTCACATAATCATACAAAGTGTTTGGCACATACTCACTGCACTGGAGAAGGGAAAGCTTGTCACTGTATATGTAGAATTGAGGGTCTTGATCAACCTTTTCCATAGTGTTCCTCAATATACCTGCAGCCCGGTGGAGGATATCGTATAGTTATGTGTGCTTGAATAACTGGCCCTACATGACCTGTGATATGAAACCTTGACCTTGAAGGACAGTATGTCATCTGAGTGGAGGGATAGTCTCTTGTGAACTTCATCATCTTGTTCTTGAGCAACATTCAGTATGATTCTGAGTCCTTGTAAGCTGTGGTTCTTGACATATGGATTATTTGTATGTCCTTGTAGAGCATTTTCACATAATAAGCAGACCTTTTCATCCAGTGTCTGTAAATATGGCTAGCTAGCTGTCTGCGTTAGCTCCCTTTTTACAGTGAACTCTGGTAAATATGGAAAACATACACACACACACACACACACAAACACAAACACACACACACACACACACACACACACACACACACACACACACACACACACACACACACACACACACACACACACACACACACACACACACACACGTAGTTCAGCCACCTGGTATTTCCCTCTCAAAATATGATGACCATCAGAGTTAGCATTCTTAAATTATCGGCTATTATGCCACTTATGCCCCATTCGGAATTTGACTGTATCAGGAAAGACGTAGGCCTATGTCTAAAGAAATCTCATTTGCAATAGAACTGTACCAGATATTTCCGTACAACTACCGGTTAGTGTTCAATAGCACCCTATACAATTCAGTATTCAGGGATTTTTGGTCACCTTACCCATATTCGACCTGGTCTAATTTGGCTCTTTTTCAGAGATTGGGGTAGTTCTAAACAACCAAAAAAACATTTCCTCCCCCAAAATAAAATTTGACAACAATCAATGTCCAGTAACAAACCACCACTCCGGTTCAGATCAGGGGGACCGTTCCTCCCAATCACGCCCCTCCAAGTGTCTCCATCATTGCCCATGTGTGCGTTGAAGTCTCCCAGCAAGAGTCCCCTTCAGGAGCCCCATACAGGACTCTTTTCAGGGTCTCCAAGAAGGCGAAATACTCTGAACTGCTGTTTGGTGCATAAGCACACACAACACTCAGAGTGTTCCCCCCCATGACCTGCAGGCGTAGGGAGGCGACCCTCTAGTCCACTGGGGTAAACTCCAACAAAGCGGCACTCAACCGGGGGCTTGTGAGTATCCCCACACCCGCTCCGCGCCTCACAACTTGGGCACCTGAGCCTGGTCCGTCGAGACGTCTGCTTTCACTGCCACCCTTCTGGCAGCGCACCCGACCACATCGCTGTTTCCGCGGGACGTGGAAGCGGAGGTGTTGCCCACGTTACCTTTTCGGGCTGTGCCTGGCCGGGCTCGTTGGCAAGCCCGGCCATCAGACACACACCGACGAGTCTTCCTTCAGGGCCTGGCTCCCGGCTTCCTCCAGGCCGTGTATCCTCGCTTTCATGTTTGTTTTTCATGAGGTCTTTTGGACTTCTGTGCTAGTCATGGATTGGCCATCAAAAACACCATGTTCGAACATAAGGATGCTCATAAGTGTACGTGGTACCAGAGCACCCTAGGCAGAAGGTCCATGATCGATTTTGTTATCGTATCATCGGACCTGAGGCCGCATGTTTTGGACACTCGGATGAAGAGAGGGGCGGAGTTGTCAACTGATCACCATCTGGTGGTGAGTTGGGTCGAGTGGCAGGGGAAGCCTCTGGACAGACATGGTAAGTCCAAACATGTAGTGTGGGTGAACTAGGAACGTCTGGAGGAATCCCAAGTCCAGGAGGCCTTCAACTCACACCTCCGGCGGAACTTTTCAGGCATCCCTGTGGAGGCTGGGGACATTGAACCTGAGTGGGCGGTGTTCAAAGCCTCTATTGCCGAAGCTGCGGTGGGGAGCTGTGGTTAGGTGTGTCAAGGGGCGGTAACCCTCGAACCTTCTGTGTTGAGCCAAGTTCTTCTGCTACAGCATCCACTGTTCTGCCAAAAACTACAGGTACACTACTTCCTTCTGAAACTAAAACCAAAATAAGCACATTTTTTCCAAAACAAAGGACCTCTGCCAAACAGAAAAGTGTTGATGAGGAGCTAACTAAAATGATAGCCAGTGACTTTCAGCCATTTTCCATTGTGGAGGACAAGGGATCTAAAACGTTAAACTCTGGTGTATGTTCTCCTCAGTAGAAGAAATGTTTCCCAAACAATTATTCCTCGACTTTTTAACAGAGCGTGCATTGTGGCAAGTCAGGGTAAAAAAAGCTTCAGCAGTTTGTCTGACAACTGACTGCTGGACCTCCAAAAACATGCCTATACATGTTCGTCACTTGAAAACTTTAAGCTGACATCCTGCCTTCTTGACTGTTTTATCTGTTTGTTTGCCGAGAGACATACTGCAGAAAACCAGGCAGAGGAGCTACTAAGAGTGGCAAAAGAGTGGCAAGTCGACGACAAAGTGGTGTGCTGTGTAGCTGAAAAAGCCTTTTGAGGAGGTGAAGTGCGGAAAGGTACCTTTTAAAAATTGTGTTTTTTAATTGTTCTACTACATTTAAAGATTGCAGTAAATAGCTAAATACTATTTATAAACAGACACAAATCAATGTATCACATAACAAACAGCGCCTCATTTTCACATTTGCACATTCACAGCTTCCAAAATGCTTCCTCTCTGCAACGGTCTGCAGCGGCCCCCCACAAACGAGCGCAACAGTGGATAAAGTAAAGGAGCTGGCCACTACTCTTTGTTCATCCATGAACAGAACATTCCGGAGAATGGAGTACAAAACTGTGCTTTCACAAACCACTGCACTCGACCCATGGTTTAAAAAGTTTGCATTTAGCGACAACAGAGCTTTGGATAGGGGGACCAGATTTGAGGTGGCGAAAAAGAGGACACTTGCGATTGTTGCACAGAAGTCTAAGTACAGTAGACTTCTGTGCAAAGCGCCATTCAATTTAAGTACACGCTTAATGGTCCCATGAAAAACTGTGAAAACCGGACGTTTTCATGAATTTATAAAACCCCCCCGGACGCTCCGGACAGGACATAAAAAGAGGACATGTCCGGGCAAAAGAGGACGTCTGGTCACCCTAGCTTTGGATGACGCACTTCACAGGATAACTGAAGCAGCTGCAAGATGCAGCCTGTCAGCTCCTCCATCAAAGAAAAATGTTGGAGCAGGAGAGGGTTCTCAAGAACCACAAGCTTCTGCTGTGTGGAGGCTGTAAGAATAATCAATATATTGAAACGGAACATTAAATGATATAATTCCCTGTTTCCCGACGGACCGGACTGTTACTTCCGGTCGTACCAGATGTTATTGTTTTTAGCCTCAGTTAGCATGTAGCTTATATTGTTTTGTAGAGTAGAGGGAGAATGAGGCGTGGAGTTACATACTAAACACACCGCCTCTACCTCTCACTCATTGATGCTGCAATAATACTATTACGTGTTTAATAACAATAAACCTCAGAAGGATTGTATGATAAGATATCATAGGTGGAAGCGTCATGACTACGCCAACAGATGACGACGGTGACTTCATGAGTGGGCTAAGCAGAAGGTGTCATGGAACAGCCTCCGTCGACGTCGGCCAATAGAAGATACGCCCATGTGACGAAAAGGGGCCAACAGGATCCGGCTCCCGCCACCAACCAATAAGAGAAGACGAGACCGGAAGGACCAGAGAGTAGAAACAGAAGATCGAGGCCTTTCCTCCACGCTGCTGTTAGACAGTTAACTGCTTCAACGTGGACTGTGGATCAGAGGCATGGGGGAGGACCACAGCTGTGTTTCCCTTGTGGATTTATCGTGCGGTTATGTTAATAAATATTGTTATACTTTACAGAGAAGCTTCTTGGTCTATTTAAGACCAACTCATGGTCCTCAAACAAAGAATATTCTTAACAAGGCTCTTTTTTGAAAGAACAACAGGAGAAAATCCCACAGCTGATGCTATACTGGAGGTGAGGTCTTATCTTGACGAGCCCCTCATCCAAAGAGCTGAAGAAGACCCACTGAACCGGTGGAAGGCCAAGGCTTCAGTTTACCCACGCCTGGCTGAGAGAGTCTTCTCCAAAACTGGCAAAATAATCACAGAGAGGAAAAATCGGATCAGCCCATCCAAGCTCAGCCATCTGGTGTTTGTGAATGCCACCAAGCATTAAGGACTTTTTGATAAAGGCCTTTATTTATTTTTGATTTGTTTGCTGTTGTGCTGTTCAGTTGTTAATTTAAAGGTTTGATTAAAATGTTAAACAACAGTAACCCTGTATGTTTTATTGTACCTCTTAGGTTCTAAATCTAGAAAAAGGAATAGGCAAATAGAATCTAAGGAGCTTCTCGTCAAGTTTAACAAAGATCCCATTCCACACCTATTTCATTGATATTGTGGTAAACTCTGATGTCCTCTGATCGAGTTTGTAACATTATTTGACTGGGAAATGCCTTGGATCGCTTATTTCATGCAATTCTAAAATCTATGAAAAGCCTGGTAGAGAAGAGGCTGCTTGTCTCATGAATATTAAATATGTAAATAAGCTTTCCTCTGATTGGATTGCTGTTCTTTTGAATATTCCATATGTAAATCAGCTTTGCCTTGATTGGACAAGCGCTACAGATGAGAACCCAGCTGTCAACATCCTGTTCCGTGTCACATTTTGGAATACATTGAACTAAAGAATGGCAGAACTTTTGCCCTATGTTTATGATCCCGAGTCTGAAGAGGACACTGAAGAAGAACCGCCACTAACTCATTTGAACATGGACGTTCAGGAATGGTAAGTTGAGCTCACACAAACCCATCAAACAGGTGTGATAGATAGCGCAAGTAAATGGAGGTTACCCACCTCACAAGTTTCTGAAATAGTTTATGCATCTCCTAATCACACTTCCTTATCCACATTTACCAGTGATAGGCCTATTGACACTCAGCTGAACTCTCTAAGTCTGGTGTTGTTACACGTTCTTAACATCTGATAATACTCGTCGCGGTTCACCTTGTTCGTGATCACCGAAATGTTACCTTAGGCCTGATGAATTATACCTCCCTAGGCATGTACTTTTCTTATGTTCATCCGTGATCTTAATGGGAGTCAACGGACCAAAAAGATGGACGAAAGATCCGTCCGTCGAGTGTAGCCTAAATAAGGCTTAGGATAGGCTTCTTGACCATCCCTGCACTACATCCCTTCCCAGTTTGTCAGCTTGCTTTATTGATAGACATTGTAACGGAACAACACAGCCAGTAGGAGTAGGCTATAGTATACTTGTGAGCATTGAGCTTACGTGTTATTTTTATTTTATGATGTCATTCAGATGCCATCTGTTGAACATTTATATTCCCAATGGCAATTACACCTAAGCTCTTCCTTCTATACAATCAGATGAATTTATAATATCAACATTTAACCTTGCCTACCTTTTGCTTTATCAGGTGCACATGTGAAAATAGCTTCCGAATGGAAACAGAGGAGGAGAATGTGTGCTGCAGGGAGACACCTCATGTAAGACAGTGGTTTGTGATGGGTGACATGGTGGGCTACATTCTGATTATACACTGTCAATACTATCTATATCAGGCTTGACAGGTTGTAAAAACAACGGAGGAGATGGAGCAACCTTTGCCATGCATGATCCTCCACCCAGGGCTAGAGCCAGTGTGTCTGAACATATATTCCCTGCAAAATGCCCTCAGTGCTTACAGGGCTGATTATGGGAACTTGCAAGTTAGAGGCTATGAAAAGTAAGGCTGAGTTGAAATTATGTCTATAGTACAACCTATTTAATCTGTCTATCAAGCTCATACATTATGTTAAAAGTCAAAGTTATGTATCTGTACTCAATACCCAATAAACCAAAAACAGTTGGTACAACATTTTGAACAAAGCAATGTTTATTCTATTTACTAATAACTAATTGCAACTCACATATAAATCTCTTACATACATAATATAAAAAATCAAAAATGTCCTCTGCTTTTTCACAGGCGTTGCAGGCACTTGGCATACAGAGCATTTCTCAGCTGGTCAGTGGCGGCTGGTGGAGTTTTCTCCAGGGGGGGCTATAACTCCAAAATGTATTAAATAAAATAAAAAGCATGCATACATGTACTAAGGTATCAAACGAGTGTATTTACATAAATGAAAACAACAAAAACAACATTATAGATAGATAGAAGTGCAAAGAGAAACAAGTGCGATATATAGAGTATGTACAGTATATGCAGTTAAGAGTGATTATGTAAAGATAAGGGCAGTATAAAGAGGTGGGAATAATTGGCATAGTATAAACAGATGTAGTATGAGCAAATATACAGATGTGCTATATTACTATACAGACGGCCAATATACATATATAATAAATATCTCTATCTATCTCTATATCTATCTCTAGATCTATCTCTCTATCTATCTATCTATCTATCTCTCTATCTATCTATCTATCTATCTATCTATCTATCTATCTATCTATCTATCTCTCTCTATCTATCTATCTCTAGATATATCTCTATATCTATATATTTAAATAATATATATCATAACATGGACAATACACATACTTTATGACAGAAGGCTGTGATGTCAGCCCCGCCGCCAAATCCAGCTGCATTCAGCTCGGGGCGCAGGAGAGGTGCGCCCCAACATCGTCCTATCTCTTGTATTGAAGAGGAGCTACTGCGCATGTACAACTTTTAACGAAGGGCGGAAATACGTCACCAATCAGACAATGTCAACGAACGAAACAACTTTACTCATCATTGACTATGAAATATTTATCTTGCACATCTAAAAAAATATATACATATATTTAGAAATATTTTTATTTTATTATTTCATTTTTATTTAATTTTTGTTATGTCTTATTCAAGGAAATGTGGTGAGAGGTGAGTGGTGGGGCGGCGCCCTAGCGCCCTCTATTGGCCAGCCGCCACTGCAGCTGGTGCTATCTTGGAAGGAAGGTGCGTGTGGTTATCCCCTCCTGTGTGGTCCAACGAATATGCATGGAGTTCCCAGATGATCCCGAAAATAATACAAACAATATTTTGTATCTTCTAAATATTTGTGTATATTTTCAGCGCAACAGGCGGCATTAAATTGACGAATAAGATCAAAGAAGGATACTGGCACATTAACTGTCGCAAAATGACAATTTACGGCACTAGCAGGTGATAGCTAATAGACGGCAACGTTGTCAGCTGGCATGGCGGAGGCTCCGAGAAAGAAGTCGAAAACGTATAATTTCCATGAGGAATGGGAAGAGGAATTTATTTTCACCATGGTGAAAGACAAGTGTGTTTGTATGCTTTGCCACCAAACTCTGGCGCTGTCTAAAAGAGGAAATCTGGAGCGGCACCACAACACTAACCACGACAAATTCAAAGACAGTTTCACCACCAAGAGCGCAATGTCGCAGTCGCTTTTCACAAAACCTGCTGCTCAAAATAAGGCTGCGACTGAAGCTTCATTTCATATTAGTCACTTTTTGGCTAAACACAAGACGCCTTTTACAGATGGCGATTTATTCAAGGAGGCAATGTCCATCACTGCAGAGACAGTTTTCAACGGCTTCAAAAACAAAGACGACATCAAACCGCGCTTTGCAGTGTTATTGGATGAGTTCGATGCCGCGTACGGAGACCTACTCCTCCACGCTAATGTCCGGTGGTTGAGTCGCGGCAAACTGCTGCAGCGATTTGTTGATTTGCTGATTGAGATAAAGACTTTTCTGGAGACAAGGAACGAGGAGCATGAGGAGCTGTCAGATGATCCGTGGCTGCTGGACCTGGGGTTTCTGACAGACCTGATGGCAAAACTGAACGCACTGAACAACGAGCTCGAGGGAAAAGACAGACACCTGCCCCACATGATAAGCGCAGTGAATGCGTTCAAGGCCAAGCGCGGTGTTTGGAACACACAGCTGAAAAACGGGAGGCTGACACTTTCCCAACCTGGAGAAAATGTCACAGGCCATCGGTGACAAGGACACTGTTCACCTGGACAAAGTAGCAGCAGAGTTCAGTCGGCGTTTTAGTGAATTAGACGTCATGGAAGATGTTTCTGCAATCGCCTTAAACCCATTCCTGACCATTGATGTGGAACAGGTAGCTGCCGAATTTCAGCAGGTATTTGCTCTGCCTAGTGGGGTTGACATGGAGATGGTTGATTTGCAAAATGACATCGAGCTAAAAGTAAGATCACAGGACAGTACCTTTTGGGGAATTGTCAGCAGGGAGAAGTTTCCCCTCCTCACCTCATGTGCACTAAGAGTGAGTGCCTACTTTGGCTCCACTTACCTCTGTGAAATGGCGTTTTCACAGATGAAAATAATTACATCAAAGTACAGGAGCCGCCTCACTGACAGACACCTCACAGACTGTCTGTCTCAGACTAGCTGTCAGTAGCTATGAGCCAAACTACAAAGCCCTCACAGACAGTATTCAGTCACAGCCATCTCACTAACCTGGGTGAGTAACATGCCAGTTTTGACATCTGATGGCAATGTGAAAAGTGATGATGCATAAGATGGTACATAACTGCTCTGAGCTTAAAACACTGACTGAGAATGTTGTTAAAACACAATTACAGTTCTATTTTAATAATAATAATACATTTTATTGATATATATTTTCTAAAATGCTGATGTTATGTAACTTGCATGAAGCTTGAGTGGATAAGCATAACACTGCGTATGATCTGCTCACTGCTAGTGTGTTTTGTGTGTGTGTGCCTTCTATGAACAAAGTAATTACCTCATACAAAAGGAAATAGGCCACACCTTTATTTTTGTGTTGGACATAAAGCTGTACTTGGCCTAATTGCATTGAGAATTTTGTTAGTATTACAGCTTGTTTTCTAAAATGCTGATATTAATGTGACTTGAAGCTTCAGTGGATAAGCATAACACTTGATATGATCTGCTTGTCTACCATAAACAAAATACTGTCCTCATATGTTTAAAATTCCACAAATTCTACATTCCTTTTCTTTTTGTGTTGAAATTAAATTGAATAATTTGAAGTTGATGTGTTAGAGTTGAAGTTGATGTGTTGATGTGAAGCTATGGCCAGTTTGAGCTAGTTACAGTGTTTTTGTTGCATACATTTGAATATTGGACCAAACATTTCACGTAATTCAAATACAATTAGCCTGAATAAAAGGCGTCAAGTTGGAAGTACAATTTGGGTTGTCTTTTTCTTTCAACGCTCAAATAGGTAGATGTTGCTTCTCACCAAGGTGGAGGTCAGGGATCTTGGGCTTAAAAATGTTGGAGACCACTGATCTAGAACTAACCATCAAGTACAAGCTAGCACTAACATCATCTTCACTTTTTTTCAACATAACATGCAGACGGTTTTGCTGCCATGAAACAAACTGTGTTGAAACTATGATATTTACATCTTGCATGGGTAGATAATCTCAGATAGGTATGTCTAAATTATTTTTACAAGTTAATCCTAATTTGCAGCTGTCATGGCGAATCCACGGGTCTTGGAGTAGCTAACGTCATGGTTTATCCACGTGGAGCTCATGTCAACACTTAGTAAAAGGTTGACCATTGCTCTCATCACCTCAGCAAAATCAGAAATACTTTGCGTTGGGCTGTTCTTGTTCTTCACCCCAACCATATCAGGATATTTCGGTGGCGGTACGTTTAGCTTTGTGAAATTAAGTTATGTTAGAAGGGTTAGTTGCTAGCTGCTTATTCCGACTAGATATGAGAACTAGCTTCTAGCTAGTGCTACATTGACTGTTCATGCTAGCATTGACCAAATGGACTGAGTGCAACTTGTAACAGTAAAATAAAAGTGTTATACTTACTGAAGGTGAAACGGTTGGCGACCGCCGTGATGGCACAGTTCCAGGTTTCAATACCAACTTTGATACAAAGCCTCTGTTGTATTCCCCAAAGTTGACGAGGTTATCTTCTTTAAAATGCGACGAACACAGGACTATTCTGGTGCCATAGTGTTCTGGTATTCTTCCAAAAATAAACTGTAGCCATTTATCCCTCAAATCAACATTCTGGGGCAAGGCATGCAGTGTAGAAGTTCTGTTCTGGCATAAAAAACAGGCCCTTTGTCGTTCTGCCATTATCGCGTCTGAAAAGCGGGTCTGCTAGTCACCGGATTTTGTTTTGCTTGGTTCTGTCAACAATTCTATGGGTGGTTACAAACCAAGTGGGCGGAGCCATGAAAAATAATTAAGCTTTGCTACGACACACTGATGGAGACTTCAGATTGGCCCATATCTTCCGCCTATTTTCTTTCATTGGCTATTGCATACAGCAGACAAGTTCCATAGTTTTCAAATCTACCATAGTTCACAAACTCATATTGACCTATCTTATGTCAAAAACAACAGGGAAACACTTTTTTTAGTGGAAGATCGACTTTAAAAAAACAGCTAACTGCAGTCTGACTAGGTAGTTACTGCAACGCAAGCCCAGCCAACATTAGCCTGGAAGCCAGGCTCATTCCTTTGCTACAACTGAAAACTTTTTTGCAAGAAAGGCTAAGCCAACATGGCTAGCTAGCAAATGTGCCACTAGTTGCCGACTGCCCAGTAATATTGACTTAACGTTAGCGAATTGATATAAGTTAGCATCACGACTTATCATGTATCGTTACAGTTCACAGGTAGCTAACGTACCGTGGCATAAATAGCAGGATGGTGCGCCTTCAAGTGTTTCTTCAGGTTGGTCGTATTCTTCTGTAGAAGTGTCAGGGGTGTCTCTGCATTAGGGGCCGGTGGGGCCGGGCCCCACCACTAGTGGCCGCTGTGGCGCAGTTCACGACATGATCAATAATTCCATTTCAACTAACAAGTAATATATATGTATTTTATTTCGTAACTAACATTATTGCGTATTTATTACATGATATGACATAACATGACAATGGTAGCGCTGTAACTGTCAGGTACATTCCAAATCGCTTCCTGTACGTGTTGAGTAATGGTCGCGCTTCTCTTAGCAGTCTTCCTCAACGGGCATGGGGCTGGCCCATCAGCCCCTGTTTAACCAGGTTAGCAGTCAAAAACACAGTGTGCTTAATCAACGCGATTTCAATGATGAGCGGTGGGGCACAACGGTTTTGGCCCCATAGCCAATGAAAAATAATGGAAGGACATACGTCACATATTACCATCCACCGTTGATGCAGAATTCTGTACAGTTAGACCAATCAGAGTTATTTGTTTGATTCATTTTTATCTGAATTTTGAACGAACTAATAGTCATTTGTTAATTCACTTTGCCCGTGACAGGCAGAGACATTTTGTCAGTCCAAGTTTCTGTTCTGAAGCGGCAGGTACCATTTTGTTCTTTGCTATTGAGTCAGACCGTTATAGTTGTATATTACTTACATTTCTTTTTTTGTGAGTTAAGTAATGTTAGTGAGTGTAGCTGAATGACCTAATCTCAGCAACACTGCTCAATTTTACGGCTCTTTCGTCGTTGAGGCTGAGTGGGCTTTTTGCTAGTGGCTGCTGTTAGCCTAACTTAGTTAACGTTAGCTGCACTCCACTGGCAGCTAGCCGTTCCCATTCCCATTGAGCTTGAAGACGACGGAGTAGTTCTGCCAGGTGCTAGGCCCGACGGAGAACCGGGAGCTGCCACTACCTCATCAATCTCTGCTAGGGCGACTGTTAACGTTCCATCTCCCATCTTGCTTGAGGACGGAGGAGTTGTTTCTGCCAGGTGCTAGGCCCACCGGAGAAAAGCCACTGGAGTCTTGTGGACTGAGTGCAATTGTAGTGAGTGAAGCCAGTCCAAAATGAATCAAATCGATAATTTACTCAGAGTTAAATTTAGTACCTTGCCATTAGAGCAGGAATGGGAGATTAAGCGTTTGGGACCACACCAGCCAGTTAATTTTAATATTATTCAGTCTGGAAAGGACAGAAACCGCTCCTTTAATTCAGAGTGGTTAAAAAAAAAAAGGCATGGCTAACTCCGAGTGTGGCTAAATGGTCTTTCTTTTGTTTCCTTGCCTGCTCTTTGGGGGGGACACTACTTGGACTACAACAGGGTTCAAGGACTTGAAACATCTTTCGGAACGTCTGGACAAACACGAAAGCAGTGGTTCGCGTGTTGAAAATGCTGTTAGGTTAGGCTTGCTTGGAAGGGTTAATGTAGCAGCTCAAATTGATAACGCTCACAGACCAGCTATTATTGTACTATAGGCTACTACACCTGGCTTATGTGATCTCTCTTAGTTAGTAGGTTAGCAGGTATGTGCAAGTGAGGCTCCTCTTGTAAGTTTTAAAAGGAGTATTTAATAAAATTATGCGGCAGTAGGTTTTTACAAAAGTTTCACAGCTGTGGGCTGTGGCTCAATAGTTCAGAACACGCTTCCACAGGCCACGTAGGAGTAGAAACTAGGGATGCACCGATTGCAAAAATGTCGGCCGATGCCGATGTTTTACTATTTAAACTGTAATAGTAGCATAAGGCAGCCTGTCCCTTTAAGAGAGAGAGTGGGGGATACGTGTGTGCATGGGAGTAGCAGCAAGTATAACAAAGTCACAAATAAAAACGACGGCCTCCCAAGAACACTGAATGATGGATTTAATTTACCAATCCTGCAGACACCCGCTACACGGGGCAGAAGTCCTGCAGCATGCAGTGGGCAGACTTTAAAGTTACGGCAGACCTACAGTCACTGATCTAATCCTTCAAAATGATGCCCTGACTTCAGATTTGGTCCGTCAGATTAAAAAATAACGACGCTAATGCGACTTCTCCCGGTCACGTAGCGAAACATAAACATTGGCGACTGCCATCGGGGATGTCACATTATTTACCGATGTGCTGATGGTGGTAAATAGGGCTAACATCGGCCGATGTCTCACCGATGTATCGGTGCATCCCTAGTTGAAACTCAAAGCAGTTATCTGTCTGGCGGTCAGCGAACAAAGAGATCGATTCTTCAGTTTAATAGTTCTTTTATGCTACTGTCGCCTCGAAGCAATACCGGACTTTTATAAAAATAAACAACTTCAAAATAAGACGACTTCCGGTCTCGTCTTCACTCATTGGTTGTCAGCGGGGGCTGGATCCTGTTGGCCCCTTGTCGTCACAATGGTGTTTCCCGGTCTCTTCTATTGGCTAACGTCGTCGGAGGCGGGTCCTCCTATGACGTCACTGTCGCCATCTGTTGACGTAGTCATGAAGCTTCCACTTACGATATTTTATTAAACTATCCTTCTGAGGTTTATTAGTTATTAAACACATAATAGTATTATTGCAGCATCAAAGAGTGAGAGGTAGAGGCGGTGTGTTTAGTTTGTAACTCCACGCGTCCTTTTCCCTCTACTCATATATACAATACAATATTAGCTACATGCTATCTGAGGCTAAAAACAACATCCGGTAGTACTACCAGAATTGGACAAATATGGTCCGTCCAGAAACAGTGAATTATCTTTTAATGTTCTGTTTCAATATACTGATTATTTCTTACACTTCCCAACTAATTTGTAGCCACATGGCGTCTCTCCTTCTCCCACAGTAACAGTGCAGTGTGTTTCCCTTTCGTAAATAAAGTGTGTCCATATATCTAGTCGTTTTTTCCGACCAAAGCCTTTTTGCGCTGAAGACATCATCTTGTTATTTTCTCACTGTTTGGACATCATCACTCGTAGCTGAGGGATGTGAGTGACGTGTGCAGATTCCCAGAATGCCAACTAATTCAACCAATGACAGGGATGCATTTTGACAGACAAGACGGGGAAAATAAAATATTATGGAGATCGTATTGAAACGCAGGAGACGTTCATTACAGTTGAGCACACGAATGCGTGTCTCATTTAATCACACAGTAAAAGTTAACAAAACAAGATGGCGCTGTCCTGTAAACCAACAAGCATGGGGCTCTAAGTCATCGTAAACACAGATTAATTAAAGGGACCACGATCCCTTTTTACAGTCGTACTTTCAAGCATAAACCAACGGTCATACTTACAGGCATGAAACAACCGTGTGTAGAACCACACTTAAGAAGGAGGTGAATTATGTATATTACATTCACTACACACGTCCCCCCAGAATTCACCATGTAAGAAGAAAAACAAAAAAACAGTCATCGGTGAGGTGGTCGTATTAAACGGCCACAACGGCTGTGCCGTACAGGAGGCAGAGGAGGCACTACTGCAGCAGGTGTCTCACCATGACACGGGTGTGGGGCATGCAGTGTGGGGGTTTTGGGAGGGAGGGGAGCAGGGGGTGGGGGCAGACCTGGAGGTCGCCCGCATCTTGGGGGCTGGGCCAATTCAATGGGCCTAGCCACATCCAAATGAGCGGGTTTGAGGCGGTCAACAGAGAGTCGCTCCGGTTTGCCACCCATGTCCACCACAAAATGTTTATCCCCTGTCTCCAACACACGGAATGGACCTTCGTAGGGCGGGCGTAGCGGTCCCCTGTGGGCATCGTGGCGAATGAAAACATAATCAGCCATCTGAAGCCCAGCGGGGATGTGCGACTGAGGGAGGCCGTGACGGGAAGTAGGGATAGGAGCGAAAAGCCTCACATTGTCCAGTAGCGTGGCTCGCTGGAGAGTTGCAGACCAAGGGGCAGTGGTGCTAGGGACAAAATCCCCTGGAACCCGCAGCGGCTGGCCATAAACAAGCTCTGCGGATGAGGACTGTAGGTCCTCCTTTGGTGCAGTTCTGATGCCCAGCATTACCCACGGGAGCTTGTCGACCCAGTTGCAGTCTTTGAGGCTGGCACGAAGAGCAGCCTTCATCGACCTATGAAATCGCTCACAGAGTCCGTTCGCCTGCGGGTGATATGCAGTAGTGCGGTGGAGTTTCACTCCTAGGCTCTGGGCAACAGCGTTCCACAGCTCAGACGTAAACTGCGCGCCCCGGTCAGAGGATATGTCTGATGGAGTGCCGAAACGGGCAACCCAGGTGCCGATAAATGCATGTGCCATCTCAACAGATGCCAGCGATGTCAGTGGCAAAGCCTCAGGCCAACGGGTGGTCCTGTCAACCATGGTCAACAGGTAGGTGAAACCCTGAGAGGAGGGCAGAGGGCCGACCAGATCAATGTTAACATGGTCAAACCGTCTCTCTGGGAACAACTCTAACGAAGCTTTAGTGTGGCGGTGTACTTTGGCCCGTTGGCACTCAACACAGGTGTTAGCCCAGTCCCGAACGTCCTTCTTGAGGCCGTGCCAAACAAATTTTGCTGCAACCAGCCTCTGTGACGCTTTAGAACCAGGGTGGGAGAGACCATGGACGGCATCAAAAACTTGTCGTCGCCAAGCCATGGGAATGATTGGCCGAGGGGAGCCTGTGGAGACGTCACACAGGAGCGTGGTGCTGGTATCGCCAAAAACCACATCCTCCATCATCAGCCCAGTAGTTGAGCTCTTAAGGTGTTGCACGTCTGGGTCTGTGGTCTGGTCCGCTGCCATTCGGCTGTAATCCAAACCAAGATGGACTGCCCCTGCCACAGCCCGTGACAGGCAGTCAGCCACCTGGTTGTCCTTACCTGCAACGTGCTGTAAATCCGTGGTGAACTCGGAAATGTAGCACAGATGACGTTGCTGGCGGGCAGGACCACGGCTCAGCCACCTTGGCCATGGCGAAAGTCAGCGGCTTGTGGTCGACAAAAGAGGTGAAGTGTCGCCCTTCCAGCAGGGAACGAAAGTGTCTGATGGCGAGGTAGAGGCCAAGCAGCTCCCGGTCGAAGGTGCTGTACTTCCGTTCACTGGGGCGCAACTGACGGCTGAAGAAAGCAAGCGGCTGCCAGGCCCCGCCTACCCACTGCTCGTAGACGGCACCGACAGCGTAGTCTGAGGCGTCCGAGGTGATGGCGATGGAGGCTGAGGGAGAAGGATGTGCCAGCATGGCGGCGTTCGCCAGGGCTGTCTTTGTGTCAGCAAAAGCTTTGACCCTGCTTTCAGTCCAGTCTACACCGTGCTTGGGCTTACCTTTCAAGGCCTCGTGCAAGGGCCGCATGAACTGGGCGGCTCGAGGAATGAACCGGTGGGAAAAATTCACCATGCCCAGGAACTCCTGAAGGGCCTTGACAGTGAGCGGGCGTGGAAACTGTGTCACCGCCTCCACCTTTGATGGGAGAGGGACTGCACCATCCTTGGTGACTCTGTGTCCCAGGAAATCGATGGTGGAGAGACCGAATTGGCACTTGGCGGGGTTAACAATTAGCCCATGTTGGCTGAGGCGCTCAAAAAGTGTTCTGAGGTGCGCCAGATGCTGAGCTCTGGACATGCTTGCTACCAGGATGTCGTCCAAGTACACAAAAAGAAAAGGCAGGTCTCGTAGGACAGAGTCCATGAGGCGTTGAAAAGATTGAGCAGCATTTTTAAGGCCGAACGGCATTCTCAAAAACTCAAACAGGCCAAATGGCGTGATAACTGCTGTTTTGGGAATGTCCAGTGAGTGTACCGGCACCTGATGATAACCCCGGACAAGGTCAACCTTGGAAAAAATCACCATACCAGCCAGGTGTGATGAAAAATCCTGTATGTTCGGGACTGGGTATCGGTCAGGTGTCGTTGCCTCATTAAGCCGCCGGTAGTCGCCACATGGGCGCCAGCCGCCACCGGGTTTGGGGACGATGTGGAGGGGTGACGCCCACGGGCTGTCGGATCGGCGGACTATGCCCAGGCGCTCCATGTTAGCAAACTCAGCCTTTGCAACGGCAAGCTTGGTCGGGTCGAGGCGCCGGGCACGGGCGTAAACGGGTGGACCAGTAGTGGCGAGATGGTGCTCCACACCATGCTTCACGGCAGACGCCAAGAAAGTGGGCTGAGTGAGGGCCGGGAAACCAGCCAGTAGACGTTGGAAGTCATCTGAGGATGAGAGCATGCTAGACAGTTGTATGGAGTCAGCCCCGCTGAGCGTGCACGTATATGAACAAAACGTGACAGCGTCAATCAAACGGCGGTTCTTGACATCCACTAACAGTCCGTGTACACAAAAAATCGGCACCAAGGAGGGGAAAAGCAATGTTGGCTGTAACAAAATCCCAGCCAAACCGATGCCCTCCAAAACACAACTCAACATACCTCTTTCCATATGTGCGGATGGGGGTCCCATTAGCAGCTTCCATAGGGGGTCCATGGCTGTCGGTCGCAATGTCCAAACGGGATGCAGGCAGGACGCTCCTCTGTGCTCCCGTGTCGCACAGGAAACGTCGTCCGGAGATGCTGTCACGGATGAAAAGCAGCCTGCCTACGCGGCCAACGCTCATGGCCACTACTGAGCGCCGGCCCTGGCGTTTCCCGACCCGCCGACGAGAAGATGTTGCAGCAATGAGTGCGGAATCGTCCTGTGGCACAGGAACGACGTGCGCGGGAAGGAGCGCCGCCATGACACAGTGCCCTTGACTCGCCAGGAAAAATTGATTAGCCTCTTCAGCCAGTCTCCGACAATCAGTGATTGTGGTGTTTGCTAATGCAGCTCTGACTTGGGAAGGCAGCTGATGCAGAAAAAGTTGCATGAAAGAAAATCGGCTCTGTGCTCACCTAGGAGATCCAGCATACGGTCCATGAGCTCAGACGGTTTGCTGTCACCCAGTCCCTGAAGGGAGAAAAGCCTGCTGGCTCTCTCAGCATCTGACAGTTCAAAAGTTTTCAACAGGTGGGCTTTAAGTGTTGCATACTTTTCAGCTGCGGGAGGATTTTTAAGGAGGCTCACCACTCTGGATGCTGTTGAATTTCCAAGAGCTGATACAACGTAGTAGTAACGTGTAGTATCAACGGTGATTTCACGCAACGCGAACTGCGCTTCAGTCTGGGCAAACCATGCTGACGCAGATGATTCCCAGAATTCGGGGAGTTTGAGGGTAACAGCGTTCACCGTCATTTTCGTGTCGTGTCGTGTTGTGTCTCTGGATACGTCCAGCAAACAAACGTCAGGGTCACCAGTGTGGAGATCGTATTGAAACGCAGGAGACGTTCATTACAGTTGAGCACACGAATGCGTGTCTCGTTTAATCACACAGTAAAAGTTAACAAAACAAGATGGCGCTGTCCTGTAAACTAACAAGCATGGGGCTCCACGTCATCGTAAACACAGATTAATTAAAGGGACCACGATCCTTTTGACAGTCGTACTTTCAAGCATAAACCAACGGTCATACTTACAGGCATGAAACAACAGTGTGTAGAACCACACTTAAGAAGGAGGTGAATTATGTACATTACATTCACTACAATATAATGCATTTTGAATGTACGATAGTCCAACATTAACACTTTAATCCTGTCTCGTCAACGAAAACAAAATATAGATTTTGTTATAGTTTTTATGATCAAAAATCTTTTTTTAGCTCGTCATCGTCTCGTGTTAGTCATGTAAAAAAGGTTGTTGACGAACAGTTTTCGTCATAGTTTTCGTTCACGAAATTAACACTGGTGCAATATAATATATTTTTTTAATGCATATTTTCTTTTTGAGAGTTTAAGTTTTTTATTTTTGAACATTACTTTATTAAACGGTTATCATTTGCACATTCAAACAAAAAATAACAATTCCTCACATCAGGACATCAAAAAAACACCCACATTAATGAATAGGATACATAAGATTAGCACTTTGCTCTGTGTCAGAGGACAAGCTAATCAGGAGAGAGAGAGAGAGAGAGAGAGAGAGAGAGAGAGAGAGAGAGAGAAAAAGAACAGAGGGAATGATTGAGAGAGAGAGAGAACAGAGGGAATGATTGATGTCGAGGGAAAATTGAGAAAGGTTAGGGAGTTGGTCATGAGAGACTTAAGTTGTGCTTTCTGAAAGCGAATTGCGAATATTAAAACTTCCCCCTAAATTTAATCCACAGGAAATTGGTGTCCAAAGCTGCTGGCTCTGTTTTGCTTCTCTGCTGTCTTATGATGGGTTGAATGAAATGCTAGCAGCTCTGAAGTTCTTTTTGGCTGTGAAACAAATCATCTATAAAGTATTTAAAACAGGATTTCAAGAAAAAGCAATGGATGGAGAAACAGAGAGGAGGTGAATCCAATCTGCATGGGAACAAAATGTAAATCCCTAATTTCAGTTTTTTGATTCAAGTCTCCAAACTCAAATTGTTTTGTCTTTGAGTAATAATCCTTTGAAAACTATGAATGCTCTATTTCTCTGGAACTAGATAACAATAACTTCATACATTGTCAGCTAGACCTTTCCTACTGCCGCTTTTACATTCTTTAAACATTGTATTTCTCTACTGCTTACATTCTCACTGGCACACAGTCCAAGTGATATTGAAGGAATGTACAAAACCCAAGATCCACAACTAATGCAATTTGTTTTTTTACATAATGTTTACGTCAATGTTGGGGATTTATGAGATACGCATTCTCATTATAACTTTAATCATAGTGCAATGTTTAATTCTGACCAACCTGCCCCAGAGAAAGATATTTCTGCAAACACAATGCATAAATGTCTTTGACAAAAGGTCCACTCACTATTCACTATAATTCCTCCTGATCAGCAGGGAGACACAAGAAACACCTGTTTATACCGTTTTGCTCTCTCTTGCAGCACTGTGGGGGAATTTAATTATATTTAAACCACAAGGGGTTGTGACTAGTCATGCTCCGAAAAGGTTGAAGAACACTGTGACATGTTGGAGGTCAGTGACTTTGACAGTTGGATGGGGCGTCTATAATGACTAACAAATATTTCCTTATGTGACTGCTTTTTCTCTGTGCCTGCTATGGTTACACAGATGTTGTTGACACAAGGATGGACTGGGACTGAAGAACAGCCCAGGACTCTGACCCAGCCCACAACATTTGGTGCCATGCCATGCAGGAGTGAAGTGTTTTTGGTATACCAGAGTGAACCTATGATGCTCCCAAACATGCGCTGGCTTGTTTTGGATGACATGTAATTAACACTCACAAGCAGGAACTGACACAGCAGGAGGGTCAGTAAAGCATTCTGCATTGTTAAATGACTGAGTGGGGGTGATTCTCACAGTATCTGCGGCCAACACCTGCTTTATAGTAAAAGCTCCTTCAAATGAAATCCCCGCCTCAAGGGAGAAAGAATGATAAACATACAGCCCCTTTTTAATGATGGAGACGTCCGTTCACCAGGTTGTATCATAGCCTCTTTCGGACTTAAAAAAGTTACTCTTCACTCTAAGTTCACTAACTCTTTACTTGCGAGTATGAACCAACATTTTTTATTAGCCCTGTTGCCTCTGTGTCCAACCTAAATGTTGATGTTGAATTAAAGGAATAGAAAATATATAAATTAATGTGTGCCAACTACTGGCTGATCTGTGGTTCTCCAGACACACAGATGGCAAGTCTGCCCCTGACTGAACATAATCTGGGACTTTGTAGAATCCAGTGCATTTCACACCTAGGCGTTCAGCAGTGTCCTACACTATAAATCCACCTCTTAATACCCTTATTATGACATCACCTATAGAAACCATTCACATTATATAGAAACGTGGCATAACAGGGTGTTGCATCACAGACAGGTATCCAATGTAGCGAGAATGAATGCCATTAATAAAGCAAGAAACCCAAATAACACAATTCAACAGGTCTCCTTTCACTGCAGCCACAGCTACACCACACACACCATCTTTAGCAGAAGTATCAATATGTCCTTCATAAAATGACAAGAAAATATCAAAACATTTCAATAAAATTCATTATAGCCTTCACTCACAAATGACTTTGATTATTTGTACATAAAAATCTCCTCCTTTCTTTCCTCAAGAAGAGTTCAGTAACTCTTAATTATGAGTTTTCCCCAGATCATAGCCCCGCCCCCCACAGGCTTGTACAGTAGGCACTATGCATGATAGGTGCATCATTTCAGCCGCCTCTCTTCTTACCCTGATGCGCCCACCACTCTGGAACAGGGTAAATCTGGACTCATCAGAACACATGACCTTCTTCCATTGCTCCAGAGTCCAATCTTTACGCTCCCTAGCAAATTGAAGCCGTTTTTTGTGATTAGCCTCACTGACAAGTGG